>NC_052505.1:6129170-6294170 GCF_014356525.2 Nilaparvata lugens
CCTATCAACTGGCATAGGTCTCATTTCTGGGGAAATTTCAGGAGCTCCGTAATATTCTTGAGAAAAATGGCGGATAATGACTAAAAATCCATGTTTTTCACGGTTTTCTCGAAAACGGCTCTGAAGATTTTCTTCAAATTCATACCATAGATAGATATTCATAAGCACTATCAACTGGCATGAGTCTCATTTCTGGGAAAATTCAATGAGCTCCGTAATATTCTTGAGAAAAATGGAGGATAATGACTAAAAATCCATGTTTTTCACGGTTTTCTCGAAAACGGCTCGAACGATTCTTTCCAAATTCATACCATGGATAGCTATTCATAAGCCCTATCAATTGACATGAGTTTTTTTTTCTGGGAAAATTGCAGGAGCTCCGTAATATTCTTGAGAAAAATGGCGGATAACTGCTAAAAAACCATGTTTTTCACGAGTTTCTCAAAAATAACTTGACCGATTTTTTTTCAAATTCATACCCTGTATAGTTATTTATCAGCTCTATCAACTGGCATAAGTCTCCTTTCTGGGAAACCAATGGAGGGTCCACCCTATCCTTGGGAAATGGACTTAGTAACCTCCTTCTCGTGCATGAGGTAGGTAGGTAGCGCAGTTCATAAAAAGAACACATAGTAGAGATATTTCATCTGTAGAACAACTGTTTTCACGTCTTTAAAAAAATGACGACTGAAAAAAATAATCGAATTTTACAATTCACACAAAGAAAAAGTTCTCTGAAAACAATTATATATACACATAATATACTGACAGAAGTCTGATCGTAGTTTCAAATATGTGCAAGGAAAGTTGTGTGAGTGTACCACACCAGATTTTTTCAAATAGGAAGGTGGTCATGCGATACATGATTTCGAAACGAAATTTCAAGAAAAAATGAATGGCGAAAACCGCATATCGTTTCGAAAATATTCACATTATTAATCAATACTATTCAAAGCAGAAAGGAGAGAAAAAGTATGAGAACGGCTTAGTATCTCATGAAAGAATGTGGTTCCAAGGTGGGAGTGATTGGGAATCCTACTCAAATTGAAAATACTACTTTATTATGACTTTAGAAATCTGGTCCGCCATCTTGAATGCAGCTTTATTTTTTTTTAATAGGAAGGTAATCATGCGATACATGATTTCGATACGGAATTTCAAGATAAAATGAATGGTGAAAACCGCACATCGATATTTCAAACCGTTTAGAAGATATTCACATTATTAATCAATATCATGTAAATCAGAAATGAAATACATAAGGTGTATTGATTAATAATGTGAATATCTTCTAAACGGTTTGAGATATCGATATGCGGTTTTCGCCATTCTTTTTTTCTTGAAATTCTGTATCGAAATCATGTATTGCATGATCACCTTCCTATTTAAAAAAAACAAAGTTAAACAAAGTTCAATATGGCAGATCCAAGATGGCGGACCAGATTTTTAAACTCATAGTGAAGTAGAATTTTCAATTTGAGTAGGATCCCCAATCACACCTACCGTCAAATTAACTTTGTGTATGAGATATCAAGCCGTTCTCGGACTTTTTGACCACTCTGTTTAATATTATAGTGGTTCAAGATAAGAATTATTCATTTCATTGAAAGAATACGACATTTGATGTTGTCAATAACACTATTATTATGAATGGGCCTTGAACGGTAACACTTTACTAGTAGAACTACACTATACTACACTAGTAGAACCCGTAACTAGTAACCATGTAACCAGGATTTACGTACCCGTAACTAGTAGAATTATTCTACACTAGTAGAACCCTATATTTATACTATATTTGTTCAAAATAGTGGCATTGACAACATCAATGTGTTGATGTTCTTCATTCAATAATGAAGAAACCCGACTTCTCTTCCCATTCAATCAAACTATTTTTTTACTTGTTATTGACTTGATTTGAGCGCAAACTTTAGTTGTTGGGAAAAAAACAATTTTGAATCTACTACTACTATTCATCCCTTTTGATTCTCATCCAGGCTTCATATTATATTGTATAATAGAAAATAAAATATTGTTTCACGATTCTGCGTTTAATTTGGTCTTGCCAGCAAAGTTTAATCTATATAAATAAAAATCAAGCCTCAAATTTTGACATTCAATAACTCTTTTATGAGTGCACCGAATTTGATGATTTTTTGTTGTGTTCGTTATGTTCAGGACCAGGTTTAAGGGCTATCAAATTTATAATCCGACTTCTGGTCTCTTTCCTACGGTCCTTCAAAGTTTACATGTAATCCTTATGGGAGAATCAAGAATCAAGAATGTTTTATTGTCACAAACAAAATAATTGCATTGACAAAAGTCACTTCATAATGATACAGTAACATTGATACTTTGTATACAAGTACATGTTATATACATTACAAATTGAAATACAAATAGGCTACTTAAATATTTCAATTTTGGGCAAGTCTCATTGCATCATACAACAGCCGTCGGTAGATAGTAGAACGCCCCGACTGAAAACAAAATGACTGTTCTGTGTGTAACCATTCAACAGTGCGGTCTCAGGTTAAAGACTTACATGCTCTAAAGACATCGCTTGGTTTCGAATAATTGTAGTGTCTTCGGTGTTCAGAATTAATTGATTTTTAATAAATTATTTATTTTGCAGTTGGGAAATTATCCATATAAATAAAATGGCGCCTCCTCAGGTGTGCATCCAGCTAAAGTTTGTCATAAGATGCATTACACTATTTGGCGGTACAAAGTTCGCTGGGCCAGCTAGTGAAATATAAAGATGGAAGAATCAGTGTTGTTGGATTCAATAGAGAATTAAGATGAAACAAATTGCTGAAGATCATCAGAGAATACTGTTACACCGTTAATGAATCGTGATATCGCAACCTGGCATACATTATATTCAGTATGAGTTTGATATCTATGTAGTAGTAGGAGAATCCACAATAATGGCAATGTTACAACAGCTAGTTTGGTGTGAAGTATTATTAATCCAACAAGGAAGGTGTGAAACACGATTTTGGTCGGCAGTGTCAGTTGCAACATGTTAATCGCAAAGGAAAATTCGAAGATTTCAAACAGATGTGTTAATTTCCGAGGATGGGAAAATGAAGTTTAACTCACGATTATTATCAACGAATACACGAATCTGCTTAGAAGGCATAATTAATTATATCAGTCGTGTGTGTAAATCAACGCTGACGTTTGACTCCCGACCGATTTACTTTAAATAAAGAAATAAACGGGAGAAACTGGCGAAACGGTACTTGGGGAGTTTCGACCTCCGACATTCTTCTTTGACTTACCGACTTCATTTTCTTACTCTTCTTCTTCTTCAGTCAATCATTTATTTTTTACTTAATAATACTAATTTGAACTTTGTAATTTACCCCTACACCACACTTCTGTGAAGCGTGGACAAAAACTCTAGACTTTAGAGATTTGATAACTGTAACGTCAACTCCAACGATATAGGGTTCTACTTCGCGACAAATTTTTGATGTTTATTTAGACTAAATTTAATGCATCTCACTTGTGATTTTGAGAGATTTCATAATACAGACACAGTGTTTTCATTAATGCCCCTCACAATCTATCATATTCTAGCACCTAACTGTTGCATCCTCCCATTATGTACTTTATAATATTACAACCCCTTTTCTTCTTATATCATACTACTTGATTCTAAATTTTGATAAAATTCAGTAAAAATAAGCTGCTCCTTACGGAGTGGCCGTAGTCGAGTGGATCAGATGCTGGCTTTATGATTTAGAGGCCCGGGTTCAAATCTCGGCCCGGGCAAGATATTTATCTCGGGCCACTCCCGTGTTTCGGATGGACACGTTAAGCCGTCGGTCCCGGCTGCCAAACAGCAGTCGTTAGGTCATGTCAGAGGCCCTGAAATTGATCAGTTGCGACCTGAAAACTCTGACACCAGACCTGAGCCAGCCAGGTCACTCGATATTATTATTATTATTATTATTATTATTATTATTATTATTATTATTATTATTATTATATTATTATTATTATTATTATTATTATTATTATTATTATTATATTATTATTATTATTATTATTATTATTTAGCTGCTCCTTCAAACAATGTAGTTTTAGAGAGTTACAATTATTCATACCTTGCTGAACGCAATTTTTGAAGGGAGAAAGTGAAACAAACTCACTGGGAGGTTTGCATTAAACTTCACTTATGAAAAACATAGAGTATGCCCGGAGTATACATGTACTCGTATACCCTACTCAATTAAATTCAACTGGGGTTGAGCAGATGGATGATGGCAACATCATTTCAACTCAAACCAATAATGTACCTTTGTAATATTCAGGGAAATCGATTGAAGTTTTTTTTTAAATATTTTACCCTTGATAGTTACATGGTTCATTGGAAACAATTTGAATTTTCGGTCTCATTCAGTTCAGATTTCACTCCTTTAATCTTCAATGTTAATTCATTCCTGGAATAATTGTCTAAGCATGACATGTATTGCAAGCTCCAAGTATTGAAATACATCAGCAGCCTCAACGGAAACCGTTTACGTAGGAGCTAAGTCATCATCGAATTCAATGGGTTTGAGTAAAATAAAATTGATTAGCTGATGTCAAACTAAAAAAGAATTTGTTATTATCTGGCAATCCGCCCTATGTACGTTGTACGTCTAGTGTGTGGGCAGTTAATCGATTCCATGCTTTTTCATCTTAATGAATTTTAAAAACTATAATAATATACAAACAACTCTAGCTTCTTCTTGGAAGAATTGACAATGTGAAATAGGGTTATTTCTTCAATGGAAAATTTTAGCATGCACATCAGATCTTTTCGATAAGACATTATTACAGTCATCTGAAAGACATTTCAAAACTTCATGAGAGTTGAATTAACAAGGTGAGTTTTATTACTTTAAAAACAAGTTCTAAAAAGCTAATACGCGAATAAACTACGTTTGTTTCATTGCCTCCTCGCTGGCCTATTTAGATTATTTCCCTTGAAATATTGTACTAAACCTTCTGTCAATGCCTAAGCACGGCTAGTCATTAATGTAATAAGAGTGTTTCCTCCAGTAGACCTTGAGAAATGTGTTGTTTTGTTGTGAGCACATTACGAAGGACAACCTCTACAATGCCAATGCGTGTGTACTGTGTAAAGTGTAGAGCAAGTGTAAGTGATGGATATAATAATTCAGGAATCAATTTCCAAACGTCCCGTTTCAACCAGTTTATCAGCGACACTATATTTTTTGGTTCACTTAAGATGCGATTTTGTTCAGTGAGCAATTATGTGGAAACAAAACACGGAGAGTACTTCGGTGAGGACAGCAACTAGTAACAAGTTCTTATCTTCACTAACCAAGGCTGATTTCAAGCTAATATTGGAACAAAAAGGCTACTGTAATCCATTTCGTTTTCGTGGTTAAGACGTGGTTAAGACTGAATTCAGTTCTTATGAGCACATGTTTCAAGAAAAGAAACAAGAAGACTACTTCTACAGCATAGAAGATCTGAAATTAGCTAGTTTAATACAAACTGGGTGAAGACCGTAACCGACCAATACTATCCTATTATATTAAGCGAGGAATTTCTGTATATCTATATATATAAAAGCAAAATGGCACTCACTCACTCGTAGAACAAAAAATCTACCGGACCAAAAACGTTCAAATTTGGTAGGTATGTTCAGTTGGTCCTAAGTTAGGCGCACTAAGAACGGATTTGGAAAAATTTCCAAAGATACGCCCAAAATCTGCGTTTTTCCAGCGTTTTCTCAGCTTTATCGAGAACAAATGAACAGAAAATGTTCAAATTTAAACCACAGAAGCTCAGCTAGGGTGTAATAATGTTGTGTTAGAAGGAATTTGAAATAACGCCAAAGATACGCCCAAAATCAGCGTTTTTCCAGCGGTTTTTTTGCGCTTTCTCAGCTTTGACTTTCAGATGGAATGAAGCATACTTAAATGAAAAATGCAGGCGAGCGAAGCGAGCCCGCTGATCTCATTTTTGGTCGTTCCAGTCGAGGGTCCAGGGGGCGGAGCCCCCGGGCAAGACGGATATGGCGATCGAAGCAAGCCTGACGGCTGGTCTGTTTATATTTTTATATCTGGTTATTTATGTTCAACGGATCTCGAAAACGGTTCTAACGATTTTCACGAGATTTGGAACATAGTAGGTTTATGATATAAAAATTCGATTGCACTAGGTCTCATCCTTGGGAAAACTCGCTGAACGACATTAAACGGATAATTAATCAGGCTGAAACAGCTGAGACTGTCGTCGTCTGTGGATAGTAGAAAGTGAGCGAGTGCTTCTGTGGAAAATCAAAATATCGCATCCCCGAAATTCATTAGCTGACGTATAGCCAGATGTAAAATATAAACACGATCATTTTAGAGAATTTTGTTCTGTTTATCAATAAATTAAAATAACGAGCGAAACTCGGTGCCCCGATATTTAAGCCTTATAACAGATTTAGGCCTGTCTTAAAGTCGGATTTCTTGTCTGTGGTCTTATAGGACTTATATATCAATACGACCAATATGTCATAATATCAAGAGTTTTAGTAAAATAGCATCACTGATGCACTGACCTATTGCAAACAGAACGGATTTTAGTTTCAAGTCTTATTTATCTCATTGAAGTTTGACACTCCCATAATTGATTGCATAGCTGCAATGTTCTTTCCAATAAACTTATAAATAGAGAAACATCGATTGCTTGCTGGATGAGAACATCGTCGTGGAAAGGCTTTCTGATACTTGGTCTGGGCGATACTAAATATTAAGTACTATGAATGTTAAAGAGTGTATAGAGAATTTATTGTAAGGTACCGTATTCAGAATTCAGATAAAAGTAGAATACCATACAAACAACGAGAAGTTGAGCTACAGGTGCAATGAAAAATCATCTCTTCTATCATATCAGCTTTCTCTTTTTCTGCTCGCTCATTCTATTTTCCTCTACTCTCTATCTCTCACACCCTCTCTTCCTCTCTAACACCAGTCCTAACATCTTCCATTCTCATTTACAGCACTTACCATTGCGATAAACCTCACGTCTTAATATGCTTTCAACTCTTAGAGAAAAGTTAGCAAATTATTATCAAGTGAAATATAATTCAAGATTTATTGATGCTGTGCATGGTATAGCAGCAGCCAACATGGATTGCAATTCTTGAGTGATAAAAGTATCCACTTTCTTATCTTTTCAGCGTTGAATACAGTCTATAGTGAACGATAGTGAGTTCTAAAACATGGTTTAGCCATGGAACTTGGAATGTAGGAAGTTTTTTAGAATAGGGGATATTGGAAGGCATAATTCCTCAATACTTATAAATCGTCAGCTCTTAGTTTGCTCGAGCTGTCTTCATTCACTACGAGTGGTGTGATGTTCAAGCTAACCTCCATTGCTGAATGTACGTGAAACCTACAAAACGGCACAAATTATTTTTTGACATTTTTCTCATCGTTCTCACATTTCTCAACTATTTTAAAGATTAGAAAGTGAACAAATCTAGAGTGGATACTATCCATTCAGCCGGATGCCCATTAAAACATGTCCATTATTAGTGTCGTATTATAGCTAGCGCACTAGTGTAGGGATAATCTTCATTTTACGGTTGGCGATTGCAGTCTTGAGTCTTGAGTTAGCGCTCTAGTTTGTTCAACTTCAGTTTGACAACTGGTTCTGTTTTCACCCGCCATCATTCGCTATGTAACTCTACCCATTAAACTTGAGAAAGCAATTTTCATTATCAATTAACATTAAATAGAGAAATTTTTCTCATGAGTTTTTTCAATGTTCAACATTTGTAAATTGACCATTCATTGAAGTAGCAACGACAAAGTGTCGTAATAGGAGAAACCTCACAGAGAAAGCATTCTACTCATCTTTTTGTGACAATCAAATGTTCTCTATCGATTTCGTATGAGGCATGAAAGAAATAGGACATTCTCCCTGACTTCAAATTTTATGAAGTCATATTATTCAATAGGTAATGAATCATTGTAATTCCTAAATATATTATCAAGCGCAACGCATTATCAAGTAGTGGTAAGTATTCAGAATTCAATTGTATTTCATATATTATACTTCGGAACTTAATGAACGTCTGGATAATCAACTGAAAATGAATTATGGAATTTGATTCCATTTTGACGTTAAGAAGTCAAATGAGTAAATTCGAAATCATCTCTTGTAACTTGAAATGCTTATGTATCACAATACCTACTCTTGATTACTTCCTAGCTCAAAAGCCACACACATCTATTTTTGGACGTACGATTTTTTGCCGTCCTTATAAATTCTTTTAGATTGAACAGATGATGTGTGTCAAGTTCCGTTTAATCTAGTGGAATTCATAAGGATGGCAGAAAATCGAACGTCCAAAAATCGATGTGAGTTTAACTGGCTATAGAGTTCTAGTCAGTAATAACTCATAATCTGTCGTCTATTGTCAATCCAATTAATTTGTCTGCATTCCAAGAGAATTTAATCAGTATTTTCCTATAATTAGTTATGGGACATAACTAACATAAGTTAGTTATAATTAGTTGGTTAATATTAATAATACATTTCTATTTATAGGACTGATGATTCTCCAATAAATAGAACACAAAGTAGTATGATGAAGGTAGAAGTCTAGGTTATAACTTTTCTGCTTGAGCACATTCTTAATCAAGCCAAGCCAACTCTAATCAATAATCCATTCATTGCGTTTTCCAGTCTCTCGGCGACTAACGATTTCCATATTACCTGAACATAACAAGTTTTATGGATTGTGAACTAATCCATTCGAAAATACACCGACCATACTTCATAATCTGATTAACAGTCTCGAACAAGTTCCCAAGCAGCAGTCGTACATTCAATCGTGTAATTCCTTTAATCTGATTAACGTTTTAATGAGATCCTCCTCTAACAACTTTCATGCTGGACGTGCCTAAGATCAACGTGATGAATGAAAAAATACTGGACACGTTTTCAACAGTAGAGCCTACTTCAATAAAGAGTTACTGTATCCAGAAATGCACTCAAAAATATACGGCTAGTTTAGAAAAGAATGAAACGAAAAAACAAATAATGCAAACACGAATTGTGAAACATCTGAATATTTGATTTTCATTTTGTTTAGTTTTTCGTTTCTTTAGTTGAGAGACTTATAATAAACTTAGTGTGCGGCTTGAGTCATGAACCTGCCTCATGATTGAATAAATTCCATTATTGGATCTCGAGAAAACGATTAGTTTGAGATTGAAAAACTGATATCCTGATGTCAATTTTGCGATTGACTGAGTCACATGAATGAACCGTGACTACGAGGGCAACCTATCTTAGACATTTAAATGACTCCAGGTTGAGATTTCAGAGACATTTATGAGAAAAGGAAAAGCTCTATTATGGTAGCAATTGACCAGCAGCATTCCAACGTCCAATTTCTGAAAGCAAGCCATTTCCTGCAATTAAAATAACATGGAAAACAATTTTCTTGAACGATAGACTTGCTCGATGTTTAAACTGACACATAAATGTGATGAGCGCTCTCAATTGGACATCAAAAAATAGTCACTTTGAAAAATATTCTATTCGTAGTTCTTGTTCACATTTATCAACAAAGAATATGTCCTTCCTTCTTCCCATAGGCAGTTGATTGTTATTATTTAAGGAGTCGGTCCCGGCTGCCTAAAAAGCAGTGGTTAGGTCATGTCAGAGGCCCTGAAATTGATCAGTTGCGACCTGAAAACTCTGACACCAGACCAGAGCCAGCCAGGTCACTCGATATTATTATTATTATTATTATTTTTATTATTTAAGGAGTGGAAATAAACTATAAAAGTAGGCTAAGTTGATACTATAAAATGTATAAAATGGCATAATCGTATCCGAGTTTATAAAAACAGACTATCCGAAACAGACAAAACAGACTATTCGAAACAGCTATCCTATGATTTGGTTTAATCGTAATTAACTACAACAATAAACAGTGCAAACTTCTTCAAAATTGAGCAAAATGAAAACTATTCGTTCTAAAAACCAAATTAGCTATCATTTTTTACAAATTGGCAAACTATGATTAATTAATTCCTCGATTCGAATACTCATGAAGTTCAGGAAATTTAACATAAATTGTATGTATTAAATGCTCTAGTGATTGTGTATTATATTGATATTATGAATTGAAATTTTTGAAACTTGATAATGATTTTTGCTTTCAAATTAAAGATGATTAGAAGAACTTCAGTGGTGACCAAAGCAGCAGCAATACCAATATCTGTTTCATAAAATCTTATTACGGTGTAATGTGAATGACACCACATTTATTACAATCATCGATAACAATAACAGTACAGTGATTCCAAATCATCATAGTTCCCGGGTGAATAGATTTCTCCACAATATTGACTCCTTCTTGTTGTTGCAGTTTTTTATTTGAACCAAGATCCATTTGAATAACTTGAAATTGACCAATGAGAAATAAGGTCCATCTATTATGTTCTAAATCTCATTATAGCTCCATACCAGCTCTAAAATCATGATGTTTTTCCGTGGAAATGTGTGTCAGTGACGTATTTTTTTACAATTATTATTGAAGTTTGGTCTTGACTTGATTCTTGGCTTAATTTAGCACGGTTTTCTAGGGCTGGCACTCCGAGGAACCATCCTTAAGTTTAATCCAATCGTCATCACCAATAGTTTTCTCTTGTGTTCGATGATTACTCCAATACTGATTTTTATTTCTGTCCTTTCTTTCAAAACGAATTCAATTTATGCAATATTTTGGTATAAATTTAAAAGTTGCTGGAGAAACAATGTGAAGTTGATCAATTTCAAAGTTTTAACAATATATCGACTTACGATCCTCCAATAGCGTTTTATTAAGAGGGGGGGCTATACACGTGAAGAACACGTATTCATAAAAAACTACCATGATAATATTTAAATCCATTGAAAGTGGATTCAAATAACAATCTGCAAAAACCAATAACATAATTTCTCACTTTGATTAATTATGGAGACCCCTTTTTCCAAAATAGGTATAGAGAATAGACCTTTTTGAGGTATATCAACCAGTCTCATGGGATGTATGAATCTTTTGATTTATAAATTTTTAATAAAGGATTTCAAGTGATAATAGTTTTGATCATATTTTTAAGCAATCATAAACGTATGGATCACTTATAAGTTAATAATAAACAGAGAAAAAACTTCCCTCTGCATAATAATACATGGTTTCTGTAAAATTTCTGTCATGATAAATTTATACAGTGTTTTTCATTTTAAAGACAGCATGCTATAGAAGAATGAATTCCACAAGAATGCATCTTCATGAACAAACAAGAAAAGGTCAGTTAATATTCTATTCAGAAATATATAAATATATATATTCCAGAAATATAGAAACAGCTTTCAAATTAACTATTAATGAAGCAAAACGAGTACTGTTTTAGGAGGAAGTTAGAACAAACGCTTCATTCCATTTCAGTCCAATTTGAATTTGGACCGTATCAAATGTCTTCCCACAGGACCGCACCTTTTCTTTAACCAAAATAATTTGCATACCGAGTTATAAATTTCTCTAGAACACGTACAAAAATAAATAAAATCAGGGGAAAAAGCTTTTTTGGAAGAGTTGTCATGTAATTGGACGTTCGAAGACGGTAATGAATAAAACATGGAGAATAGATTTGGGAGAAGGAGCTTAGCGGTGGCAAATCTGTTTTCTCGCTCAGTTTCTTTTCTTCCTCTCTCACTTGTCTCTTTCCTCTCCAACTATCTATTTATCTCCTTTCTTATCTATTAGCCCACACGCCAGGCTCGGCTGAAATATGGCACCCGAAACGAAAAATAACACTAATATCTCACCTGAATAACATTGTACGGCTGGCTACTAAGTGTCTTCCTACACTCGAATTAGTGGAGAAAATTGTAAACACACTCGAAAAAGTCGAATTCCCCGAGATTTGAGGTCGAAATTGAGAGCATCATTAGCTGGGAACAGCTCTCGCTCAGCCATTACTCTTTGACAGTTGAGATAATTTGAAGTTATAGCCCCCATCAATTAGGTCAGGCTACTTCTTACCGTGTTTCCGATTGGGAAATGAACAATTTAGAATTGCTGAATTTCTGTTCCCATCCTCTGAGTTTGCATTCCGTATTCTGTTCATGCATTAGCAAAAACCTCTTCTTTCGTCAAGTTTTTATCACAAGTACTGTATGATAAGAAAGATAATCTCATCAACCTTAAAATTTAATTGCATCACTGATTCAAAATAATTCCGCATTATCATGAAAGCAAATTGTGGCAATGTAAAATTCCAAAGACGTAGATGGGGTCATCTTTAAAAAAATTGCAAAGCACAACCTAGGAAGCATTACAAATTAATCATGTGCGACAGAATATTGTAACTGCAGATCAATCTTTATCTCTTCGATTACTTAAGTAATAATATTGTAGAAGCTCAATGTGGCTCAGTTAAATGCAACTTGTTAATAATTTGCTACAATATTCTATCGAGACATTCAAACTGCAATCAGAAGAACAACTAGAAAAAAGATAAGACTTATACTAGAAAAAACGCTGTGGCTTAGTAAACAAACAAGGGAAGGTAAGTGAATCGAAAGCTCTCCCAAATATCAACTATTGTTACTTATATACTAGGGAAGCCTCCAATGCATGGAAGATGAGACGGTGTGAGGCGAAAGTATGCATACAAGAAGGAAATAGTACAATATTGACTAGTAACAGAGGAAAAGCTCAGCCAGAAATCGCACAAATTACAGAAGATGGAAAGAGTCCTCCATTACCAGAAGAGTCTCTCCTGTAGATCGAAAAAGTAATTGCTCTTATTTCAATTATTTATGTGATGGTAATATACTACTTTTCAGGAATTCCACATACAGTTTTAGTGCTGATGTAAGTTACATAATAGTTTTAGTATTCTTATCACTGACAGATCAGATATTATTTATTTTAAATAATTATATTTTGATGTTAAATTACAATTTCTTTTCTCATTGATCAGTGCCTGTTCAGATTCTTCGTCTTTCAGTTTCATGAAGAAAGTCGGCGAGCAAAGAGATCACTTAGAGTGTTCCAAATGAGCGCTCATAAATCTTTGGCAACAAACTTTCCACGCAAAATGAAACTTCCGGTAATCGTTTGAGGTCAAGCACCGTGTAAACACACTCGCTGATATCATGATGTGCGTGGGGAAGTGGACCGACCACAGCAACAGCCCACAAAACTATTTCAAATTGCATTGAAGGAGTGCGCCTGTGCCTGTGCCTTCGCCACAGCTTGCTGCATTGCCAGTTCATCAGTGGGCAAAATATATAATTATAAGTTAATTAAGATCGAGCCAAATGTTCGCGTTAAAGCACCTGTGATATTTTTCTGAAAGCTTCCACTTTCAGCCCACCTGTGCATTTCTTGTTAGTAACTAAGTTCGAAAAAACGCTTCTCTCTCTCTATTTTATCTCTACTTCTATGATCCTCTGTCCCTCTCTTGATCGCAGATCCACTCTTGTTCTCTCTCCGCTCGCTGCACCATTAGTGCTTACAGTCTCTCATGATGTTTGTGATGTTGAGCTCCTTGCCTGGACATTAAATTACAATTAACAATGCATTTATTTCAAGGATATAATGTGCTCGGTAGAGTTAGAACCTCTCAGTTACCTACTTAGGAGCTGTAAAAGAACGATTTGATAAAGAACAGGTGACTCTCAAGTGCTAGTATATCCAGTCATCTAAAGATGACTATGTAGATGTCATCAAGTTGTATCATTTTATACTCAAAATATGTATCACGTATCATTTTCTGGAACAGTAAAGAAATTTCTCATTCAGCTATTATGTAACAAATTCATGGAAAGGAGTAAAATTTGAGCCGCATTTAAGTAATAATGTTGCAGAGCTCCCTTGTTCGTACTTCCTTCTCATGAATGTCTTGTTGATATTGTTTTTGACAGTAAAAGGACGACGTGAATCCGTGATGGAGACAGGTGACTTTACAGTGCTAGAATATTCAGTCATCGAAAGATGTACATGTAGATGTCATCGATTTGCATTATTATGTTATTATGTTACAACATTTAGTTGATGTCATCGAGTTGCTGGCTTGTTCCAGCAGCAGACATACCCGTAGAACCTATCATAATTTTTCAGTGATTGCTTCTGGAATAGACTCATACAGTTGGTGGGAAAGGGTTGGGCGTCAATGCAATGAAAAAGACTGGTGCTGGGATTACACACGCGAAAGAGTTCACCTCCTACATTGCTGACGTGATTCCATTGACGTTCTATTAGAGAAATCGGCATCCATTATTATTTTTTCAGATTCAACCTGAATGATAGAGTGACTTTGTTATCATTACCTGGATTCCTAGACTAGAATGTGTTTGCCAGGTAATAAGGTTGCAAATTGAAGAGTGTTAATCTTTTCATTCGACCTCAATGATTGTGGAGATAGTTTAGAAAGCGGGGAAAAAGAGATGACGTGAGAAAGGGAGAAGTGATAGGAGAGTAAGCGAGTTTGAGAGAGATGAGGATGAGGGTGGCTCTCAAATGTGGGACTGAAGACTGAAGGAGAGGAAGAAGCAAGCCTTTATTGCTTTATAAAGTTATCATAAATTATTAAAGATTCACATTTAATTCTATGGATTCCAAACTCCAATACATTCTCTTAAAGGTATGCTTTTCAAAACTTTCATACAACTCAAAATTGAACAAGAATCATGAAGTGTAATCATCACCTATTTTTGGGCAATTTCTATCTAAATTTGGGAAAGGAGCAGTTTTGGGCTTTAAGCCTGTTGTTCCTTTCCCAATCATTCATAGTTGAGAATGATATTGTATCTATCAATGTATAGATGAATAAAATTAATCTGAATGATGATTGATATATTCATTGATATCAGAAGCTCTTCATAGTCAAATTTAGCAGACAGCTCTGTCTACTAACGTTGCTACATAGTGCCCTCTTCAAATAAAGTTCCACCGTATATAATGACACAAAAGCCCAGGTGAGTGCACAAGGTTCACAAGTTGATAAGACAAAATTAATTGTTCGAAAATAATTTATCTAAATTGAAGGTGCTTAAAACATTTTCAAAATTTGCTAGCGTGAAAATATATTTCATATATAATTTAACCTTCAGTGAGAAGATTAGGCTTCTTCTAGTCTACAAAAGCTGAGTTAAAGTTTGTTTGGTATCAATTGTCGAGGATATCTTGTTCTAAATTGATGGTTTAATGTGGTTGGCAGCTGAATGCTACCGCGCACGAGCTGGCATAACGATGCTTCACTGATGGATTGTTTCTGACAGGCATCGCATTGTGCTACTGTACACGAGTACCCAGTAAATTAACAGCAAAGCAGAAATGCACTAATGTAGAGGTTTCTATTACTATGATCCTTACTTAGAAGTATCAAGAAGTTCCATGAAGTACTCATGATACAAGGAACGGAGGAAGAACTCTCATGATACGAGGAAGTAAACGGGGAAGTGTTATGTAACAATGATCATTGTTAACGCCTTAGCATGGTCATGTGTTCGAAAAATGTTTATTGTGCGTATCAGCTCTGTTTTAGTTTCAGCGTTTTTTGGTTCAAAATACAATAATTTATTCCTTTACAGAAAATACATAAAATTTCACTGTTGGAAAATCAAAATATCAAATCAAAGCAGGGATTCTTCAGTTATATATTGAAGAATTGTATTCTTTTTAATTCCAATGAAATATGAATATTGTTTTGAGATGTTGCCTCAGAGTTGAAAAATGTTGAATAATTATCATACCTGTATCATTATAATGAAAAATGGGAAGTAAATATTTCTTCTGAGGATGATGAATTATGATAATCTGATTCCGTATCGATCAGCGTAAAAATTTATTTGTCTTTTGTCATTCATTATAATTGATTGAAGTTGATAATGATATTTCTACTAATTTCTGTGGAAATTTGTAATAAATGTCGTGTAATCTCAATCAGCCGTTGACAAAATATTATACAAACGTTCTTCCTCCTCATTCCATTTTTCTCAACTCGCATCCATTCAGGTTTTCATGTGCGAAAACAAGTGATTTTACTTCAGAGAAACGCTTTCCAAAAAGTCTCGAACAGCATTCGCAATACGAAGAAACGTACGAGTCGTTTTTAAATTTATTGCCGGTGTTACGAAGCGAATTTCACAGCCTTTTTCTTGCAGTGTTGTTAACTGGTCTGGTTGGCAACATGACTGCGTTCACTTCTGACAAAAAAGCGATACAATAAAGAATCGGGGATTGCATCGGAGTGCTCCATCACTTTGGACTGATTTACGAAATAATTTTTAATTGTTATTACTTGAAAAAGTACGCCAATAGAATGCTTACGGCTTGAGTTGATTGTTATTGGTTCAAATTGAATCATTCGTCGTTTACTTGTCGTGATCTTAATGCTCCAGCGAACCATTGATCGCCTGTGGCCCACATAAGAGCATTCGGTAATTGCAGTTATATTGGTCGGCATTTGTCCAGCAATCTCTGTAAAAGGACAATTCCAGATCGTTGTCCAGTAGCTTCCGAACTGGAGGATCCTAACGATCTGGAAACGAAAAAAAAAGAAAAACAACCATTCGGGTGAAGAAATTGTCGTTTGTCCATAAAGAATACCGTTACTTGACCCTCCCTATATTCCGGCTCTGAAATAAACGAGTGGGCATTGATTTTGTTCAGAAGGCTGCTTTAAAATAAATTGATACTTATCAATCATGCTTATCGTGAATATCTCAGGTGATTAAATTGGTACAGTCAGAAGATTTTATTAGCTTGGTATAACTATGTTTCTAGAGTCGGTCCAACTTTGGCTCCAACTCTTGGTCAGCTTGAAATCACCAATAAAAATGAAGATAAAAATAAACAATTGAATTAATAATACCCATAAAATATGCTCTCCCATAAAATGCAAAGTTTTTTTCTGTTGTTACTGGGATATAGAATCTAATCTTTTGTTCTCTAGGCTTTCTCAATAATTCATCAAATATGAGAAAGTGAATTCCCACTTTTCTGTATTTTCATTAGAGCCTATTAAAAATAAGGTAGAGTTCAATTATTACGGTATGAACTGGAAAGTTATAGGAATGAATAGGAGCATAAATATGATGGTGAGATGTGATCCTAGTTTCAAATATCATCAGTATTCTTTCTCAGTCTGGAACTTGAATTTTAACATAAATAATACAGAAATACTCATAAACAACGAAATCACCCTCCCACCCTGGTTCAACAAGGTGCCTTGAATTTGAGAGCTGGATATGTTACAAGATACGCCACTCTTCTGATACAACAATCCTCTTCGCATATTCTAAAATCCAGAGATGATATAAGTTTCAACAGATGATTTATGTAAGCATCAACTGAGAGTATGTAACCGAAGACTTTCCACGTCACGTGCCGTTTCATGAAATTACATATCCACTGAATCTAGTTACAGGCATGATGAGAAGGATTGTGCAAGGGTATTATTATAATAGCGATAAGTTCTAGACAATTATTGCAAAAATAGCTTTTAACGTCACTTGAAGATCAGGTTTCACTCAGTTGTTAAATAAATTATATCGATTATATCCAGGAGTGTGAAGAAATGCTACAATAAATAATATTTAAGTACTCGTTTGTATCGTATTGTGAGAGGCATAATAATCAAATCATCCGACGAATAATATCAGAGAAGTACCACTCATTCCAAGGTAACTGAGAAATGTTGTAAAGCATTCAAGAAAAATTACGCGTTCCTGTTCAAAAGAGTAAGAAAGTGCTAGATGTATGTCTCACATCCCAAAAACGTATGAGGCCACCAAGCGCTTTTTCAGGAGTTTTTCAGACGAGTCAGCAGGGCAGAAAGCTATCCGATCGGCTGATTGGGTTGGCATTCGGGAATCAGCTGATTGGGTTGGCATTCGGGAATCAGCTGATTCGGGAAGCTGGCTGTTCGAGAATCAGCCAATCGGATAGCTTTCTGCCCTGCTGACTTGTCTGAAAACTCCTGAAAAAACGGTCGAGTAGCCTCGCCCTAAATGTTGAATTCACAATAGAAAACCGTCAAAGTAGGAAATGTTAGGTAATAGAATAGTTACAACGACGCAGCTCAATATAAAATAATATATTTATATGCTTCCTAGTAGCGCATTTACCAGTATAGTACAGGAACTCACTGTTGTACTGTGAATATATTCTTGGATTTCAGGCACCGAGTATGCTTCAAGCAGAGCACCAACAAAACAGACATGGTGCCTTGATACTGAAGCCTTATAATTGAGTGACCACTGTGAAGTATGTAACGTCCCATTATATGAATGGGTTGTACTAGTTGTACTATTATGTTTATTTCTCAGTCTTTCAATAATTTGAAATCTTCTCCAAGTTTTTTAACTGAAGGAACAATATTCCTGTAGTTTGTAATGAATGACATTCGCAACTATTGAAAATCTGAGAGACTTGATAACTTCTTTAACTGAAGAGTTTTTGTAATTGAATGAACGACAGTTCATTGGGCTAATTTATATACATCAATATAGATAGTATAAGTACAGCAATATAATAATATTCATTGCTTGTTGTAATTGTTAGCACGATGCGCCTTCACCAAATATGTAAGGGTGGGAAAACGAAAAACAAGAAAAGATCGTTTTTAATATTAAAAACAAAATCAATAAATTATTTATTGCTAATTAGAATTAGAATTAGATTTAGAATTAGAATTTATTACAAAATAATAATCAGACGATATTTTAGGGGCTACTCGCTTTGCTGATCTGTGATCGTTCAGTTTATGATAATAATAAATAAAAAAAAATACTATTTAGAATTATAAATCTGAAAAATTAAAAAAATATACAATTAACTATTATCTTACTTTACCTTAACAAGAGTCCCTTGGCCTGCTCTTCAAGATCCAGTTAAAACACTCCCGAATTATTTAAATTAAAAAAATATATAAAAAAAAACTCTGCCAGTTGATTGAATCAAAAACACCAGCTTTCCCTACAAGATTCAAATCTTGAAAAATACAATTATGTGCCCGGTCTGCGACAGCCTATAATTGAATTCTCAAGACAGCATCCTTCAGGTAACCAATGTTTTAACTCAACAACTAACTCCCCAAACGGTTCAAGTAATACGGGCCTTGAAAGAAGAATTCCAAATCTATTTATGTGAAAAACACATGCAGCCTTGATTCACAGACCAAAAGTCAACTCACTCTTGTTTGTATAGCATGGAGCTAAAAACCATAATATTGCCTTCACGAAACGTGATAAAACACACGTTTCATCTTTGTTCATTGAAGATCTTCTCGCTTTATCGATTACATTAAATTTAATAATTAAATGCGCGACCAGACTTCCAATTCACAAAATAATATTTCAAAAATTGAATAGGTTTTGATGTCATTTATGACATAATCTATATTGCTGAAAATGGAAAACATTGCTTATATCGAATTTGGAATCAATATATTTTATAATGAGAATGATATAAAATATTATTTTATTTTTATTTTGTTCCAATAATATTGTAGTAGGGAAATCAATATATTTCTGTTCAACGTAAAGACGTCACGTTCACGGGAGAATTATCATAATTTCAAACTCTGACTTCTCCCATTGACACAAATCATAATAATCAAAGACAATTTGACCAGCCAAGAAGCCTTAAAACCGCATCGCTCCTTCACTTAACATAGAATTTTTCAACAAAAGGCACAACTCCTAAATTATTAATAATTTTGGTGAAACGGAATCTTAATAATTGAGATCTCCACATCACTTTCTTAGCGAATTTCTCAAACTGTTCATTTAATTGAGACATTTGCAACATAATAGATATCATCTTGTATACCAAAATATGGTTTAGAATGAAAGGACGAAACAAACATTTCATTTGAAGTTTCACCCGCCGTTTTTTATGTGTTTCTCTCAACTGCAGGCCACAATTATCTTTCTCGAATAATGTCTTCATTTTTCGCTGTTGTTGGAAATCGTTGTTGTTGTTGAGAACACTACAAACCTCATATTAAAATTGGCACCGTCAAAGGGTTCTGAAGTTTTTGGGCATATAATTGTATCATATGTACCTTTGAAACCATTGTATGAAATTTACTGCATTATACATTCATGTGGTAGCAAACCTTAGACTCTTATGAACCTGTATTTGAGATCTATGTGAATATGATGCTGCATTCAAAAAAATTATTTTGAGAAGTCACATTTTCAAGCTTACGTAATTAATTTCCCTTCTCCAGTTTTTGTACTGCTAGTTTTCATTGATTAACTATCAATACCTTTCCAGAAGAAGGATTCCTCGGTGGTCATTATCCTGTTGCGAAGAAGATTCTAATGGGGTATTGACAGCCGGAAATTTGAGCAAAGGGAATCGATTCTCTGTGGAAGAGTATATTGAGGAGCTTGAAGACAATAATTTAGACCTGGAAAATAGCAGCTCCCTTTACAGGATGATGTAAAGTTAACAGTATCAAGAAATGAATTTCTTCTCGATCAACTCCAGCCTAGCAGCAACCAGTATTGGTTTATTTATTTTCATCAAACTACAACTTTGAACAACACGGCTGCTAACAGAATCCGAGTTGGTGTCTAAGCTTTCTCCTATTTCACACACCATGTCCGTTGGTTCAGAAGTGAACAGGAGATCGCAGTCTATTCTCCAAGCAACATTTCCAACTAGCAGATAAATTAAAATGGCTGGAGCGTGTGCAAAGCGGTAAAAATGGTGAAATAAATCACAATTATCATGTTCATCCTATATCATTGGGTGGTGGTAGAGTGAAGTTGAGTGTCCTGTTTCTCACATCCTTACCTGTTCACTCTCTCTCTTTCTCTCGATTACAAGTGCATTGTATTTGGGGAGCTTGTAAGGTATGCGGAAATGGGACGGCGGTATTGTTTCTAGTCAGCAGCAGCTCCAATGTGTCCGGTGCTGTTTTTGTGGCGTTTCTTGGCTGGTTGAAGAGAGAGGGGCGCAGCGCTCCACTTTGAACGGCCCCTGCCTCTCTCTCGTTTGCACCTGTTGCCTCAAAATGGAACCAGTTACACCAATCTCTCTAGAAACCCCCCCCCCCTAACCAACTACTAAATCCCCCTTTCTTGGTCTCCTGTAGACGCTAATCAAATCTCTACGTTATTTTTAAAGCAGCGACTGTTTCTGCTCTGTGGACCGACCGCGCGACCGGTTCCTTTCCTTCTGCCTGCACTTTTCTTCTTTTATACATTCGACTACCGCCGATCAACCAAACGCCTGTCTTCTCCAGCAATATCTTCACTTCTCACATCATCTCATCTTCTCTCCTTCTAATCTTAACACCTTACATTTTACAATAATTATTAAACGAAAATCCAAATTAAATGCTGTAATTCACCCCGAAGACTTCTGCTACTGCAAATATTGACAACAGGGTAAATAGGTAGATGGAAATTCGATGAGCGCTACTATTCAAAAATTATTTGTCAGCCCGGGAATTGAACCCAGTAGTCTACCTCCTAATTGCCGGTCAGGAATGCTTACCCTTACACCAAACTGACAATCTCTGGATAGCAGCGCTCATTTTATACGAAGCCATAGCGGCCAGCCAGTCTACAGATGGAAATTACCGAGATATTGCAATTATTCAAATGCTTCTGTAGACCTTAATGATTTAGAATCTGCTGTTTTTCTTAGTCGATTCTTTTCTTCCATTCCATTTTTGTTACTCCCACGTTCTCTGTATTCTTTCAATATGATTCATGATAAAACATTTATTGGGCTTTTAAGCGAAATTTCCTTTCTGAATATGTTAGTCTAAGTCATAGCAAGTACATTAGCAAGTACATTGTTAGAAGCGAAAATTGAAAGAGCGAAACATATGAGTCAAATTTCGATATTATGGTTAAAGTTATCTTACACAATTTGCTCTAGGAGAATTGAAGATATTCCATGTATCAGAATTGAACGAAACTTGTTTGTACAAAATTTGCCATTCAATGGAATAATTGTTCATGAGAAAGATCTATTCAAACATGTAGAAGTTCATAAATTATTGTAATTCTTAGGTCGAAGTTCATGACCACTGCTAAATATAACGTGATTTTTCAACTGTTAATGTTCGTGAATGGTTTGCGAGCCAGGATAGCTGAGATGACTAAGACGTTTCACCCTTCGGTCTTCTAGTGCTATCTGGTCTTGGGTTCGAATCCCGCCGGTAGGCATGGACGTTGAATCATCTCATCAAATCACCCTCGCACTTTCCATCACCCACGCACATCAAACAAAAACCTCATGTGGGCATCATCCTCAATAAAAAAGGAAATTATAATTATGTTCGATACTCAATCATTCTAATTCATACACATAGACATAGATATTGGATTCGTCCACTGTTTTCGTAAAGGAGAAGCACAGTTTCTTCATTCATCTGAGAAATGCACTAATAACCCAAGTGCATTCAATTGGAAATGGGCTAGTACTGAATACAAATTCAAAACCTCAACATTTTAATTAGAATTTGATTTTTGAATTAATTTATTTGACAAAAACAAGATACAAAAAAGCTTCATAATGATAAACATGCAATCATTTCAAATAACTTTTTTTGACAAAATTATGGAAAACATGTTTTCCATTACGGTTATGATTGCATATAATATTGTATTCCACAGCATTTGGAGCATAATTGAAAGCATTTGAATTTTTTGAAAAATTTTTTCGTTATGAAATATAATATAATTTTAATTATATTTATTATCAGCCTTCATCAGAAGGAATCAAATTAATCTTTACTGTTATTATGCCAGACACCATGTAACAATGAATTATCTTTTTGTTTTTTGGTAATTCCTCATCCATATAAAATGGAACAGGAATTTGATAGGAAAACACGAAAGAGCCCCCCATGGCTCGAGCTGTGCTTGATAGACACGCATGGCCTTCCTGCTGCCACAATACATGATTGGCTTTTATTAAGTTTCTGTGCGATTAGAAGTCAAGCATTTCAGATTGTAGATTAAAATCGTAATTTCATGTTAACTTTGTTTCAAAGACATTGTATGAGTTGTTGGCAAAGGCAAAGAGGTCAGCTTTGACGTCACTTGCCAAATGTAGTACAGTCGGACCTCCGTATAACAAGTTTCTTCTTTCAGCCTTTCTCAAGGACCCGGCATCCGTTGTCAGCTACTATTTAGAAATGCAATTGTGCTCTTTATAATTTGGAGGAGATTTCCTTGCCAATTGCAAGTTATGGTTTTATTCATGAATTATTGAATCGTGAAGGTTTGAAATAAACTTCTAATAAAGCTACAAGAATTCAAACCGATGTTTGTTGAGCAAGAGTCAGTTTCATATACTCATGCGACTGAATGTAGCTGTATTCGACTAAGTTAATGTGACTTTTCAACTGTCGAAATCAAGGGAAAACAGTATGTGAGAGAAAACAGCTATGAAAATAAAAGTGACAATAAAAATAATTTTACTGAAAACACAAGTTAAAATTGTCAACCACTTTTATTATTATAAAATACTATAATATGAACAGAACCTAGTTTCGTGGCTTCAGCTTTTGTTTACAACTATAATGTCTATTATGGAAAACTACCACAGCATCACAAACAACACAACTGTAATGATTGTAACAAATAGATTTTTTTATATATATATAGTTATAAAATATGTGATAGGCCTATCCAGTTCAAGATGGACCTATCAATGTATCCAAATCACAAGAGCATCCTTATATCTTGTTGTTTTTGAGTGGAAATGGAACAAATTTCAGAAAAACGAGATCATAACCCTATTTCGAACTTTTAAATTTTTATCTAAATTTGGGAGAGAAATAGAAGAAGAAGTATTCTTAGTTTTTCTCTCCCGGTCAGAGCATTCTTGTTAAAATAATAAGTAAATTTGAAAATATCGTTAGAAAACAATTTCAAAATTAAAATTGAAGAAGATCAGATTAAAACTCAATGAAATAATTTGTTTTAAAACCTTGACTTTTAACAGTCGGGTCAAAGAAAACTTAGAAAGCCTCTGTTGGAGTTTTATGCTCCAGTTCCACACAGGTTTGAATTGATTTCGAAGAAAATGTTGTACTCCTAAACAAATTTTCTATTTTTGAAGAAATTCAGTACAATATGTCAAGAGAAATTTTAGTACGGAAGTTTAGTCTAATGAAAGCAGACTCAGTAGATGGAAGAGGCAGTCATGATAAATTTGCATGAACAATTTTGTAGTGCGATGCGATGCAAATTGCGGCAATTTTAAGATAAATGCATGCGCCTAGGAGTGTCCAAGTGAATCGCTTCTCACACATCGTTACAAACAAAACCACTCGGCCAATCACGCTTCAACAACTTAATTGTTTGCATCTAACAAATTCGCCGCGGGCCTCAGAATAAATTGACTGTTTCGCTTTTGAACAGTTATTAATTTGAGTTCTTCGTCGTTTAACACAATTTTCTTTTCTCAATTTTCCTGTTTGTAGTTAATAGTTTCCTCAGTGTAAAGCCTATATTTTGGCTGATATTAGTTTTTTCACTGGCAAGAATAGATTGCATGTGCTGAAGTGCAGAAAATCTGAGCAAAATTGAACATCATAATGTTTACCTTTTCCCATTCATTATTGCTAGTTATTCGATTGAATTTGCAGAATCCGTCAACAGCTTTCCATATAATTGAGCTGTTTGTTAGAATACTTACATCATGTGGAGTACTGAGCGCTGATAAAAAATTCAGTTTTATCTATTTGATTGATTTTCCAATTCTCCTCTCATTGGAGAATTCAAATTCTGTAAGGAACGTAATGATAACCGGAGTTCAAGCATCAAACTCATTCTTATTTATGTATTTAACATGATGTGTGGATGATTGCTGACAAAGAAACAGAAAATCGTAACTTTCACAATTTACATAATTAAAACCAGCAAAGAATCTACATTTTTTCTATCAAATACAATCTTTCGAGAAGTTTTTTTTTCATTTTACAATTTACTGCTGCCTGTGTTATAAGAAATAGAGGAAAACACAATCCATTCAAATCTATCACTAGTAACTACTTATTTCTATTTGCCTTCGGCTTGAATCACACTTTTCATTTCTCCCCATTAACTAATTTCATTCTTAATTCTCCAATCTATAATCTACAAACATCCAATCTGTCAGTTATTTCGCATTACAATTCTATCATATGCAACAAGACTCATTTCTCACTATCCACTGTATAATATTCTATCCAGAATTCCTTGAAAAAACTTCAGAATACATTCAATGAGTGTACAATCATCTCACTCAAAGAGTGCGAATTTATTAACTAGTCAATAGAACAGCTCATTCAGTAAGAAGAGAACAACTCATACTGTAAACATCATACATTAACTCATTGAACATCATTCAGTAACTTGTCGCGTGCTTTATGACGTTGGAACATTAATTTTTTCTCACATTGTTGCTTACCGCGTTACACAAACGATGTTGCTGTTTACACCTCATTCTTGCACATATGAATAGTTAGTTATTTATGTAAAAATACAAAGAGTACATATATAGATAGCAGCCATCAATTTGTCATCGTGAAAGCTGAATATATGAAAAAAGGCAATAAAATTTATTAGAATTGTGCGTTTATTCTGGCAAGGCGGCTAGCCTTTGAATACATGTGTGTGTATGTGTGAGTGTGAGTGAGTATCTTTATATTATACATTGTAGAGGAGGAACCATTGCGTGCAGTAAGCACTGCACACTGTATATCGGGCCAGCAATGGTCTGTCCTTCGGGAATTAATTTTATAGCCGTTTGAATCGCTCGTCGATCGTACGTGATTGGAATCCTCTGAAAGCAGTTTCTTTTCTGCTTCTTTTGAGGCATTTGATCGCGAGCGGCGACCGGCGACTCCCAGTGGTGAGAGTCGGCCTCAGCCCCTATGTGCCCCGATGCTCATGCGCAATAAGATGCGGGCTGTTGCTCATGGCTCGTTGTCGACCTGTCGATCTTCAGTCTGTGTTCACAGCAATGTTTCCAACCCCGTTCCTGCCACACTAAATCGCATTGAAATAGTTGTACTCCAATTGAATTGACCTTTCTGAAATATACTAGTTGGGTTGTCTTCTATAAGGAGTTGGTTTTCTGATGCTATTGAAAGAGTTGCCAACTCTGACGATTAATATCCGATCAAATCAATCAAATTGTACTCCAATTGAATTGACGTTCTAGTAGGGTTATCTTCTATGAGAAGTTGAATGAAGTTGGTTTTCTGATGCAATTAAAAGAGTTGCAAACTCTGACGATTAATATCCGATCAATTCAATCAAATTGTACTCCAATTGAATTGACTTTCTAAAATATCATAGTAGAGTTATCTTCTATGAGAAGTTGAATGAAGTTGGTTTTCTGATGCAATAAAAAGAGTTGCAAATACCGACGATTAATGTTTGCGAAATTCAATTAACGTAAATTATTATTGGAGTTTTGTACACTCTACTATGACTGGAAATATAAGAACTTCCCTTTGAATACAAAACAAATCAATAAAACATAACAATTTTTGGATATAAAATTACTGGTGATAAATGTATCTATACAGACGATGTGGCTGGCGAACCCTCGAAACCAAATTCTGTTTATATAGTACTATATAATAATAAAAGTGGTTGACAATTTAAATTTTTGTTTTCATTATGGAAAAGTACCACAACATCACACCCAACACAACTGTAACATCTATGGAGAATTTTTATCTATAGGTGTTTTTACTCAAAAAACTGAGTACTTACTTTAACTGAACTCTGAATGATAATCCGAGATGAAGAAATAAATTGCATCCGAGGTGATACGGGAGATGTAGTTGACAATAGCTATAGCTCTAAGATTAAATAGGTGAATTCTTTGGCAAAAATATGATATTTGAAAGCTATTTTATCTCTCTTTCATGTACTTCAGGAGCATGAATTCCACATTTTAATTTCCTCAATAGCTTGTCAATTGATCTAGCAATCAATGATAGGAACCAATCAAACAGATTCTAATAACATGACACTAGGCAACCAAAGCGTACAGGCCTAAGAAGGATCTTGACAAAGTTAGTAGACAGTTTGTCTACTAACGTTGGGATCTTGAGAATTGTTTAAAAATCTAGCACAAAACAATTGAATCCATGAGCTTCATCCAGTTAGTAGACAGTTTGTCTACTAACGTTGGGATCTTGAGAATTGTTTAAAAATCTAGCACAAAACAATTGAATCCATGAGCTTCATCCATTATTCCCTTCTCACTTGTTCTGCATAAGTCAGTGGCTACTTATTCAATATATGATATTGATGAGGTGAGAGGTGCGCCGTGAAATGCATTTCAGAAGATTAGAGGTGAGAAGTAGCTTAAGCACATCGGAAAGCCTTGTTTTAGAGGTGCGACTTGTATAGGATTTTATGGCTACTCAGCGCTGGTTTGAAATATTATTTTTATGACATATCTTATTGCTATTCAGTTGAGCATTCACTGTAAGCCTGGTCTCTTGCTAGCATATAGGCTCACCATATAACTGCAATATACCATGCAGCAGTAATAGGCTATCGGTTGAGTGCATAGTGAATTACAAAGCATGCGAAATTTGAAATTAAAATGAGAAAACTCATGCGGGTCTCAGTGGATGTCAGTTTGTGCGAAAACCGACAATTTATGTCTTCTTTTAGCATTCTGTGTATGTTTTGAGTGATTTAGAGGTTGAATACTCAACACTGCCCTCAATCCGAACTCTAAGCACTGTGCACATAACATAGGTATCTTATCCGTATGATTTTAAATATGTGAATACCTAGATTATTGGATATCAAGATGTCTCAATAATTGTTGAATTCTTTCTCTGAAGATTCATTTCTATTTCTTTAATCATTTGGAGTTGTAAAGTACTGTAATAGGATCGAAGATTGATCTAGAAGAATATTATAAGAGTAAGGTGTCGTACGTCAAAGTAGGCTATCTATGTCATTGCTGCAGCATTTTAAAATTATTATTTATTCCAATGTACTCCATTGGTCTCGACTATAAATCATTGGAGGATGGTTATAACTTTACAATTTATGAAGATCGTTGCATAAAATCCTGAATAATAATAATAATATAGACTAGTACAGTTTGAATAATAATGTTTACATTATACAAAATATAGGTAGATACGGTTAATAGGTAAACGGTTAATGAATACAAAAACAAAATTCTCCATTCATCTTCATCACTCGATTCCACATTAAGAGCAGAATCAGAAACAAAAAGAGTTGGAATCACAAACAGAATCAAACTATGTGCAATTACATAGGTACTTTGCTTAGCATCTCACCCCAAAATAATGACCATCATTATTTACTACTTCAGGATGTTCTTAATATTGTTAATGACCTTTACCCGTTGATGAAGTGAATACCTATTTTGTGTGATGATAATATATGCTTATGAATTGGCTCAGTAGTTTTATGGGATTTTATCCTTGACGACACCTAATGTACATTAAATTGTATTTATTGGTGGATTAACATATTCTATTCTATTAACATATTCTATTCTATTCTATTCTATTCTTACATTGATAATCAGCGTTTTGCTCCTCTATGTCTCTACATGAGTAAAATCATTGTCCCATCGAAATCTGTATCAGATTCATCATTCAAAGAATCAAATATTTCATCATTCATTTCAGTAATAGTTTTAAAAGTTTATTTAAAAATATTTTGATATCTAAGTGTGAAGTTTCGTTTCCCTTTGTATGGAAGCTGTAACCAAAATAGATTGATTCCAGTAATTGGTATTATTATGGCTTCAACAACGTGAATATATAATAATCACTAATACAAGAGCATGTAAGAATGGTATAAGCACAGAGGAAAGAAACACTACTTTATGCTTATTCCGTGGTATAAGTGACTGTTCTGTATTAGTTGTGATAGGCCGTATGGTGCTGCCCTCATTCATCATGCGGCCATCCATGATACTAATAACTGTGCTGCCGCAGAAGAAAACTTCCAGTTCAGGCCGAAAAACTCATTGGAAGGTTCAAGACAGTTATGAAAAAGTTTTCTCAGGAAAACATTTTTTTCTGATCATTACTTTTTGAGATATGAGCGCCTAAAGATTGAATTTTTGGGACAGAACATTTCAAATTCGGTAAGAGATAAATCCATGACATTTAGAGGATAGTCATGGATCTTAAGAGATCTAAGAGATCTTTAGAGATACTTCATGGATCTAGTAAAACAAAAATTTTCTGAAAATATCAATTTTTAAGATAGTTATTCAATTTACTAAGAATAACCAAAAATAATTTTTAGTTGAGTTATTTTTGTTTTTTTTTTGGTAAAAAAAGAATCCATCCTCTAAATCTCATGGATTTATATCTTACCGAATTTGAAATGTTCTGTCCCAAAAATTCAAACTTCTGGCGCTCATATCTCAAAAAGTAATGATTGGAAAAAATGATTGGAAAACTTTGAAAAATATCACCAGTAGAAAGTTTATTTTTAGCCTTTGAACAGCTTTAAGAGCTGGAATATTATTTTATTTCATCCTAATACCTGAAATATTTTTTCAGGTGTGATTAACCTATTTCAACTTCCAAACAAAATAATACCGTAAAACCTAGTCCAATGACCAATGTTAGAGTTCAATCAGTGGACCAACTGGTAATGACTACATTGAGCTTTCACTTGGCGTAAAATTCGATAAGTATCATTAGAACGGAAAAACTTATGTTATCTTACCCCTATGTGGCTTTTCTTGATTCTTATGAATGCTGAAAATCCTGAAGGTTCTCGAATATGTTGTAGCATTACTCAAGGGGTAGATAAATATAGAATTTATTTATGAAATACGTAGGTTTTCAATCAAGACATATAACCCTGATGAGTTTTCTTTTTTCTTTTATAGAGAATGATCTATAACTAAATCATGTCAGAGGGGAGTTACTGTTTCTATTCATCATCATATTGGACTAGATCACATACATCATCATCTTTATTCGTGTTATCAGGCTCTTAGACGAACCGCATCTGTATATTGAATCAATTTGGAGGATCATAATACATAACTGGTGAATAATGAATTTTGGATTGATTTTTAAACTGAATTAGAATATTTCAAAACTAAATTAGAATTTTAGTGGGTATTCATCATATTTTGGCAAGAATTACAACCTTTCATTGTTTGATACCTTCCCAACACCTCCCTTCTAGATTGTTTGACGCAATCTATCCAGGAAGTCATAGATGAAGATTACTGAATGTCTGAATAACTGAATTACTGAACAGATATAAATATTTAGGATATTCCTCATTAGATCAAAACATTGATCTAAGCTGTTCATTTTGATTTTTGTTTGGAACTATTATGATTTCAATAACCGGATTTATGGAGCTAAAATGTGACAAGGTGGGTGCCGAGATCCCAGCTTCCCAGCATCATCAGGTGTTGAAAGTTTTCTTGTTCGAGGGTGACTCGACTGGGGGAGGCTTCTCTGGACCACACTAACTGGACAATCAGACAGGATCTGTGGAAACTCGTATTTTTGACAAGTTCTCAGCTACAATGCTGTTGTCATATTATTATTCCAGTCCTTGAGTTTCTCATCTGAAGTGTACTTCCAACATAATCTGTGCATCACCACAACAGTGTTATTCCAATAAGTATAACTACTACAGAGTACTTTTCAAAATATTGTTGCTCATCAGATTCATCTCTAAGGCATTGGATTGGATATTTATTGAAAGGTAAATTTTGCTTCAAGACTTCAGAAAGTTAAAGAATATAATAGAATGATTTTCTTCCTTTTATGCTTAGCAGTAATATGTTAGGATGCAGTCGATTCCCTCTAATTAGTTAGGCAGTTTGTGAAGATGAAAGAGAATTTGATACAATTGTGAACTAGCTCTTCACTTCCTTGAAAATAAAATTTTATTTGAGACCTTAGAACCGTATTCAGTTTGAAATGCTCCTAAACTCCTTGCTCTTTTTTATCATAACTTATTTCAATAGCCCACAATTTTTTAAACAAATCGAATTGCTTATTATGACCCGTTGTCATTGCTTTAGAAATTATTGGAAACAAGGGTGGTGGCTCAGCTACTGGAGCGTCTTAGCTTATTCAGTGTTGATTTTACTACATTGGTTTAATTCACATTCCGTAAGAAATTCAGTGTATCTTCTTTTACCTTAAACTTCTCTCGCACAAAAAACATATCTATGTCAGCTTAATATGAGCTTTAAACTATGAACGTGAACATTCTATCATTCTCCATAACAGTTCATCGTAATGACCAGTTTTGAGTAATCCACATCTAAGGTAGAATAAAAGCGTTTGTAGTTTCATAACGTGGATAGTAAATCGAACTACGCATTGGTCATCCACAAATAAATTTTAATTTTAAATTATTCGTGGAACTATTTTTTGATTGATTTGTTCATCTTTGTATCCATAAAATGAAGACATTGAATAGATATTTCAAACATTGCGATCTCCAGCCTATTTATATTTCCAGCAATAAATATTATTGATTATGGATTTAACCTAGAATGGAGGTCTGCCAACCAATCAAACGATTGAGCTGAAAGAAGAAGATGGATTCAATTCATAGATTCAATATTGAATTCGAATGGAGTGTAGAGAATTCTTTACATTCATTGGTCGAGGGACATCCAAGCGATATTTTGGATAAAAGGATTGAATTTCAAACTTTTAAATACGCTTTTATTGAAGTCTTCACTGAATGTGGGGCATTTAGATCCCTTGTATTTGAGTATTCATCCACTAAATAAGCCAGCGACAGCTAAATACACCATCTCCAGTCTTTGCAGTCATGCAGCTAACAAGTAAATTGCACGGCGTTGGCGTTGCACGTTGCACTGGCAGCCAGTGTTGAGTTCTTCTGGTCATCACATCGCCGAGTGTCGGCGAGATCACAAAATGTCGGCCGGAAACAGTAGACTTCATTCGCTGAAGAAATTACGATTGCCGCTGCAAGCCGCTGGCATTCTTGCAACTCGCTAACGATGCGATGCCAACCGCTTGACAGACTGCAATCAGCTGTTCTTATGCGTCTTGAACGCATGCGCTCTCACTACCCCAATCAACTGCAACTATTCAATTTTGATTTATATTTAGGGTTCCAGAGCACAAAAAGGGGGGAAAATTGGAGGAATGGAGCAAACAATTCATACTACTACAGACATCAATCATGCAATGAATACCATAAGAGAATTTAAGATGCGACCCTTGAATGCATAAATATATATAAAAGCAGGCGTTACCGGTGCTCCGCAACGGTCTGTGAAAAGCACAAAAATATTTAATCTAGCCTTAACTTATAGTTTCATGCTGATATTCACAACTGTAATAGTTTACAATAGAAAACCTTTTGGATTGGTCTTTTAAACGTTGTATCACAAATAAAATAGATTTGTTTCGATTATTAAAATATTATATTGATTAATAAAAATTAAAATAGATCGATAACCATCCTTAGTAAATCGATAAACTAAACCTGCGTTTACACCAAAGTTATTAACAAAATTTTAAGAACTTAATCATTATAGATTTTATTAGATTGAACATGACTTATCATACACCATGATGTGCATACACTGTATGCAGACACTGTCACAGTATATGTTTGTCAAGTTCCGTTCAATCTAATATAATCTATAAGGATTAAGTTATTGACATTTTGTTAATAACTTTGGTGTAAACGCAACTTCAATGTAAAATTTCAAGATAATCAGTTAAGTAGAGGTGATGATGTGTCAAACATGACGTTATTATTTCGTATGATGATCTAGATAAAATGTACCTGTATAAACCATTAAAAGTATAGATTACGCGATTTCTTGTACATCAGTGGATGTAGATTATGTGATTTCGTTTGAATCCTACATACGTGAACGTTTTACCAATAAATTTCAAGTATAATACTTCCAAACAATATTATTATTATTGAATGATCCTGATTTCAACTACTTCTACATCAATGGTTCCGAAACTTATTGGAATTGCGACCCACTATTTCTCGCTTTAATACTTTCGCTACTAAAGAGATTAGGATGGTAAATCCTAATACATATGTTCACGTATGTTGGATTCAAACGTACAAGAATGAATTGTCAAATGACTCACAACGAGAGTATGAATAAAGATGTATTGTCAACCAGCAAAATTAATTATTGTTTGATGAGAGAAGTAAAAATTGATAATAATAATGATCTATATAGCCTACATAAGGACTATGGACAAGTCATGATAAACACTATTGAACCAACCTAATCTATTGAAGTGTTGAAGTGAGAAATAATGGGTCGCGATTCCAATAAGTTTCGGAACCACTGATGTAGAAGTAGGTGAAATCAGGATCATTCAATAATATTGTTTGGAAGTATTATACTTGAAATTTATTGGTAAAACGTTCACGTATGTAGGATTCAAACGTACAAGAAATTCTCACATTACTGTATATAAGTTTGTGGAAGTGATGTATTAAACCTGATACTATAGCATGGAACTGCCAAGGAATTATTGAAATATTTCAGCATAGTTCGTTTCTATGTTACTCACCACTCGCATGTTTCGGATGCGAGAGAAGCCCGAAGCTTTTCATTGTTAATAAGCATTTTTACGTGTACAGCTTCATGAAGGGCCACACCCCCTCGCAGCCTCCTTCAATAATTTGAATAGCTATTGTTTCAGAGCCGCAAACACAAAGCTCATTGTTGTTAAGATGGAAGATGCGAATCTCTTTAGGAGAAAATATATTTGCATATAGTTATAAATAGCCACTAAAGCAGGAGTACAACACATTTTTTACCATGTACGACTCACAAACCTCAACTATCCTGCTTACCACATAACTTATCAGTCTACCTTTTAATTTTCTTAAACGATTCTATTATCCAGTATACTTATCACCGCAGTAACTCACACTGAGATCTGGTAGACGATAAGGCTCATAAAGTACAAGCTGATCATAACTTTAATTTCTGAATAGAGCTATATGTTTGGGATAATCCTTGTACAATCTATTAAGTTTATACTATACGATATAACGGTCATGTTGCAGAAGTTCTTATCGACAAACAAAATACTATGTGATCAATCAGATGCTTTATCGAAAATAATAATGTTATTTCAGGCGTATAATTTGGTAGAGGCAAGTCCTTCGACCTACTATTTGCTTCGATATTTTTATTTTATGAAGTAGCTTAGAAATCGCATCCCCAACAAAAGCTGCAATAGTTTTTTTCAAGTAGGACGGATTGAAAAAGGTTTTCTTAGCTTCTGGCCATGTTCTCCAATATCAAATTGAAATTTATAGGTTCTAACTAAGTTCCAATATTGATAGAGACCAATAAACTTAGTTAATTTCTATTATGTTATTTCACCTGTTTATATGCTTCTATGTTGTCAAGGGTCTCTGAATAGCAGAATGGTCAATTAATAAAATAATACAGAAAAGCTGGATAGAAAGTCGCAAATAAAATAGTAAATCTTTTTCCCAGCAGGAGAATACTTCGAATAGAAGTCTCCATTATTCCTTTATCACCGCTAGTTCTTGTCTTCACGTCATAACTGAACTTTTCTAATACCTTCAAGGAAGTGCAAATATTTCAACTTATGACCTCAAATGTCTAGCTCTTATCACTTCTTTAACCATATTATAAATACGAGTACATCCAGCACTCACATATCATGCTGGTCCATTGCAGACTCCTAACAAGCAGGAGCTTTCCTCAGCACAAGCGCAAGTCCCATTCAGCATGCACGCCTTTCTACTTACACAATTAGCCGTAGCATTACTTCGCATTTACAGCTCAATTTAATGTTTACGATATTCACATTGGTCTAGTTGGGGTGAGGAATTCAGCACTTGTCTGGATTTATTATGTTGCATTTTCATTGCAGCAGATTGCAACTACAGCCCTATAAGTAGGAAATGGCGCGAGCGCTATCTTCATTTGATCAGCTCGCCTAACTAATAAAAGGAATTATTATACTTGGACTATTCAGGACTAAAATACCCACGTGGGGTACTATTACAGCCGACTGATTGGAAAACAGGATATACAGGCACCGTTAATGTTTTATGAGTAGGACGCACTTCAGACTAAATAAATGCGTCTACACTTCTAAAACTTTATGCCGTTTCATTTTTTGTGTAATGTAACAGTAAAGATTTATTTGTAATGATAAAATTCTGCAAAGCTTTTTGCATATTATTTGATGTGGTAGGTAGAAGCTCTACAATGTTAAGTGAAACTCTTTTCTACAAGAGGTGGCTTCCCAGAGGAAAGTATTATGATACAAATAAATGTACATGAGTTTGTAGCTAGAGAGGAACTCACACTCAGATGCTTTGAGGATTAAGGAGTGTTAGGCCTATTCATTGTATTTAATGATTGAATTTTTTATGAAACACTCGCAGTAATCATAATCTAATTTGTCATTAGATGATTTATCAATCAGATAGATGATTTATCATGCCATTCTGTTCTCAAAAAAGGACTAGCATCATCAAACATGCTACCAGAGAGGTCTTAGTAATTATTACTTATTATTAATAAGTAATAACTTAGTAATTATTACTTATCACTTATAACTTATTCTATCTTATTCTACCTACACACCTTTAAAATTAAAGTTGTCTTGTGGGTACTCTCAACTTTTGTACGTTAATGACTGGCAAATAGATGAAGAGCTACTGGAGAACTTATTTGAAAATCTAAGCTGAATAATTTATTCATTTCACTGAATCGCCATTCCGGGGATTATTTCATTCGGCAAGATTCCATTCTCTAATAATATCTGCAGTTGGAAAACATTCCAATTAGTTGCCAAGTTGAACAGTTTAGATAGCTCAGCATCGACCGACCTGGATCGAATGTAATGGAACATTGAATGGAAAATACCTATTGGCGAATCTAAGCTTTTCTTATTGGTTCGCATTCCACAGAATAATTCAACTGGCTCATAGAATTATAGGCCTATCGAGATTCTTGTGTTTCAATCGTGCACCTGGATGTTTGTTACATTTGCTATTCAATCTATCATTGCAAATAAAGTAAATAATGTATTGTAGCATTGGAATATTTATCAACATTCAAATTTAATCAGCTGATGGACCTTGGTTGAACTTGTATTTCACTAACAATATACACGTACATTCAAAGCACTTGGGTATCAAGTGAGAATTTAATTTTACAATAGGAGTTATGGAATGAGTAATATTATGAAAAAGTACGATTATAAAGAATTATTGGAACCCTCCCAGATCCGGATGATACCGGATTAAGGAGCAATAAATATTATAAATCTGTAATAAAAATGAGTATTGTACTTGTGATGAATCTTATACAACCAACCTCATTTCTACTGATATTATCATAGTATCATATTATCATAGTCGATTAATTGCACAATCATTACCTGTAGCTATAACATGCATTATTAGAAGAGATTTCGCATTCTACAAGTATCTTTACATTTTCTATGGCAAATTTCCAGATCCTGCGTTTCAAATTCCTACTAGATTGTGAAATTATGTATAATCATAATCACCAAATAATTATTTAAAAAAAAAGTTAATCCAGAACAAACTGTTTGAAAAAGTGGACAGAGGAGGTACAGCATTAGTTAGTAACAGAAGGATAACATGACGTTGATAGAAGTTAACTTTCGATATGTTCTACGATTTTCGACGAATGTTTAAAAGCAGAAACCTATTTGAAAATCTTGCAGTAGTAGGGTACGACTACAACAGGGCCCACTCTGCCCCCTAAACCCAAGGACGCACCCCCCTCTAAATTTCCCAAATTTCAAGTTTTTGCAACAATCCCCTACGCCCCAAATAAACAAGATTTTTTTCAACGCCCCTCCCTTTGTGCAATGAATAATTGTTGCAAAACAATTGACGCGTATATTCTTATGTTAATTCTTATCGAATACAGATCAGAATAATCACATCATACAGAGAATAATGACATATCACAATTCACTTTCAATCCATACATGTCATATGAGCCTTTATTATTATAAATGGATTTTCGGGATCACTCATTCACGATGCAAACGATGCAATTGAAGTTTTGTGTAATAGATTCCAAACTTTTTCCAGTGTCAAAACGTGAATTTTTCTAAACATCGAAATGATTATATTGATCTTTCATGGATATTGGGTTACAAAAATGTGAAAAGTCCATGAACTTGAATGATTTATATATTAATTTATACTCTGTAGGATAAAAAAGTTTAGGTAGCTCGTTCCGAATTGTATTGAAGCCATAATAATCATAGGTGTGACATGATCATGCTTGGGTCCCTACGAAGCAGATCTGATAGGGGTAGAGAACAATTAAACACGATTGCTCTCTTGTGATCCTATTTTTCTCCGACTCTACTACACCTGAACGCAAGCCAACAATAATTCAACTAGAACAATAATTTGCTTCATTGTACAACCACTCGTATCTGACTTAATTTTTGAGCCAAGGTTTGACAAAATCTTGTTGTACAGTTATTTATTATAAGCTAGTAGAGATAAAACAATGTGGACATATTCTTTGTTGTATTGATGATTTAGCTTCATTTGGTGGCATCATGAGAAACAGAAACCTATCATCTCTCTCAGATTCCAGAATTTTGCTCGAAGATCCTCCCGATATAATTTAATGTAAAGAAATTTGATATAATTTATCAAATTCTATCATGAGTATAAACTTTTATTTTGATTCATTTCGAGAATTTATTTGCTGAACTCAGTTCAGAAGAGAAGAAATGGAAATATTACATTAAAATTCACATTTTAAGTAGTCACAGATAACTCCCCTATTGTTTCCAGAAATCAAGAATATGATTGCACATGATTTTCCTTTACTGCTGCTATCACCAAAAGAAATAAAATGTTGATGGAAGTGGTTTGTATTCTTCCTAGTGACAACAGTCAAATAAATTAACATGATGGGTGCAGATAACAGAAAGCGAAGCTTTTACAGTTGACAACAGAGTGATGAGCCGAATGATATTTTACAGGAACAAGGAAAACTATCTCCAATGGAATTACAATTTGGCTGTTTAATTGACATGACTTTTCGGGGCATCACTCTTCTAATAGGATTTATCTTTCGTAAACAGTTCTAGTATTCACAAAGCGCAAAGGAGTATTCACAAAGCGACTTTTTAAGGAGTTTGACGAGTATTTGGTGAAATCTTTCCAAAACAAAACCTTTTTCAAGCTTCGTTTGATCGACGACCCACTAATGAATGGATGGATATTCTCAATTATGTCCAAACCGAGAGAGCATTCTTTTCATCCGTATTTAAAAGCAAACCAGTTTCTTAGGATAAGAAAAAGTGCAAAGACAAAATTTATTTCCAGAACTCAACTTACTCGCTCTGTCACTCTCTCACTCTTCCGTTTTCTTTCTCTCTTACACGTGTCAGTACAAAAAACGCTCCGATCTTAATTGTTGAACGAAGAAATCTGGGTCAGAATGTTTTCACATTTTGGAAAGAAGGCTCATCGTGCGTCACAACGTTATTATACAACAGCAGGCTTTGTCCCAAATAAGGCTCATTTAATGGACAGTAAAATGAAGATAGCGGTCCGATTGGAAACAAAAGAAATGTTATCAGTCTCTTATTCCAGTAAAAACTCCGGTGATTAGAGTGGTGAAATGCCAAACTCACGACAGAAAACTGGTAGAATGTAACTTACGTTTTTTCAGAAATCCTGTTAGATTGATGGTTGTTTTGGTCCCATTGATCAGCTATTGTTTATTGGCGAATTAAGTGTTGATTCTCTCTCTGATGAAATGGGAGAGTGTTTATGCGATTCAATCTTTTAGTGAGTGGATGCAAGTGGTAGAGTTTCGATCTATCTTTAAAACAATCTAATTGCTTGAATTCACTCAAATCTCAAATACTAATCAAAAATCATGAAGAAGAACCATGAGAAATAATTTCAGAGCAAAAAGAAGAGTGTTGCAGTCTATTATAATTATTCATTCACATGCTTAGCTCTATGAGCTACGCGTAAAGAGAGAAATAGCCACCCGGCCACCCCTTACTAGATCACGCCCCCTCGTTTGTAATACTCCTGGCCACATTGTACTCTTCTAGACGCACATCTGAATGATACCCTTTAAAACTATTATTCTGGAAAAATCTCTAGTTATCATGGATTCTTCAAAAAGTTCATATTCCTTTACATTCAACTTCATCATTATTTCTAATTCAACGTTTTCTCTTAAAGTCTTTAGCAACTCCCTTCAACAAACAAGATTAAATTTTGTTTTTATCTATAGTACCATCTAACGAATTCGCGCTCTGAATGAAATACCTGCAACAATCTTTAATAGCCCAATATAGAAATTATGTAGCAATTTTGTTTCAAAAATGTGTATGATCAATTTTATGTTTACCCCATTACTCCATTTCACCCCAATTTTAGAAATGTTCTAATGGTGCATCAATATTCTGTTCCATGAAATGTGTGTGATTTAATTCATTTTACATACATTTCAATTTTTAGACTTCTCGAAATTGAATGATTGATTTTGAGAGATACTTCCATATTTTGATGAGAGATGAATCCCCTTTTGTTGCTGAACTACCTAATACCTAGAAAGATACCTAGTCAGTATGAGTCGAGGCAACTGTGAAATTGAAAATTAGCGGAGGAAGTTTGATTTGAAATGTAAGAGAAACGTGATGAGCACGTCATCACAAGTTTCAGTGAGTACCGTAAGTTTTTTCGTTGGAGAAGAAATTGATAGCTAAACTTTAAAAGCGTTCATGAACTGATTGCATCAAGCAACGTCATTAATAGATTCACATCTAATTCAGCTGCCGTATGTTCCAATTCTCAACCACTTCTGTTCCGCTCAATCCGGGTGTTCGATTCTGCTTCAATTTCCTGCACATTCATCTTTGTGCTTCGATGTGCCGCCGAGAGCGAATCCAGGATAAGCATCTCCCCATCTCCTCATCACTGCATCTCCTTGGCCCTCCCTCATAGAGCGAGCGATTTCTCTATGCGCCCAGCTCCCAGATTGCCTACTTTCTACCTAATCACCTATCATTATCATCACTTGAAATTACAAAGTATTATTTTGCTGTTATTAGACCAAGCCTTGCTGAGGTAGTTGACTCAGATCGCAGATAATGTCTGAATCCTATGCCATAATTTATTATGCTCAAGAAACACAACCAATGAAATCTCTATTTTGAACAAACTATTGGCCAGTATGATAATTTATAGCATTCCCCAGGGGCTAAGACGAGCTAATTGCTATCGACAAAAGTGTAGGATTTTTCTTCTGTAAAATATACCAAAACAACTTTACAAGATGTGATCAGTTTAATAAGACAAACATGGTACTGATATTAATTATTATTATTAATCAGATCTACCACAGCTAAATTAAAAAATTAACGAATAATCATCATTCAATTATTTTAAAGTGATTCTATTTAAGTCTTTAAATCCATTAAAATTACTATTTTATTTTGTGAAGAGGCCTAATCGAGATGAAACAAGCTTGTGGTTACATAGTTCCAAGTTAAATTCACGAGAAGTTATATTGAATATAATATTCTCTCATCTCAAGAATTATATTCTATGTATGATATCCTTCAAATTGATCATCACTAGGATCGGAGAATGAGCAAAGATAGTTAATATTATAATGTAAATTCTGTACTCTGTATTTAATACAAAAGTTGAGCAGTTCCTATAATTTCATTTATGATTCTATATAAATTGTGGAAAGTCATTCATAAGAAGTGATAGATTTTCACTTTATTTCGAAGTATGGTATTGTACTCACTATAACCTTAGTGTCCGGTTTCCCATTAGGGAACTTTGGACTATATACGGCGAGGTGGAACTACCCTTGGGTCTCCCCACCATTCAAAGCCATACGCTAATAATAATAATAATAATACCAGATTGAGTTATAATTACACTATACTCTGTACTGGACATGGGTTTCTATGTCTTCTTCGATTAACGTGGAAAATTCTACCACTTTTCATAAACGTGCTGAACATCTTATCACTCGCAATCATTAAACCAGATCAGCATTTAATTGGACTTCAAAGAAGAATTTAATTGATACTGCGTAGAAATTGTAGTAATTTGTAGTTATTCAACAAGAATAATTTGTCACTATAATTCATTGGAATTGAAAGTACTTGAATCATCATTACCCAGAGATGATTTATGATGAACGCTTGATATGATTAATGTATTTTTTCTGAGCGGAAAATTTTCCAATACGTTCCATTATGATGAGTAATTATGTTATAGCCACACAAAAAAGTCCTGTAATGAGTTCAAACAAAGTGATAGCTGATTCCACTAGCTAGGAGAAATGAACGATTATGAATAATAATTTATTGGTTCCATTCTGTCTTTGGCCAAATTCCATCACGAATATAACCTAAATTCATTAAGTTTACTTGTTTTCAACCATTAGTTACATTTTCCACCAAACTGGAGTGATCCGTGGTCTAGTGGATAGAGTGCTTGCGTAGCAGCATAGAGATCCCGGGTTCGAACCCCTCTCATTACCAAAAGTTTTTTTAACCAGATCACTCCCGTGTTATCGGATGGGCACGTTAAACTGTCGGTCCCGGCTGAAGTATGACAGTCGTAAGGCCCATTGACGGCTTAAATTATATATTCAGGCGGTGGAACATTCCCGAAAGGGAACTCCCCACCAACAAAAGCCATACGAATTTATTTTTTTTCCACCAAACTTATGGCGTAAATAAAAACAATAATTTATCAGCAATGATCAATCATCTAATGACTGCAATCTAGTACAGTATTTACTTCAATGACAATTAATTGCATCTTAATCAGTGTAATCCTGAAAAAATGGATCACTTCGGAGTTGTTGAGGTTTTCCTCGCGTTCCATTACCCTTGCATTACAGAATTATGATGTGAATATCTTATCAATAATGAATGGATATTGCAGTTCATGTAGCTGAATTAATTGCATAGTATTCCGCGCACGATGGTCAGTAGTAGTATGGTGTGATTGGGGAGGAGCGAGAGAGGGTAAGGAAAAAAGAGAATCGTATAATAACAGTCATGAAGTGTGCAGCCCCTTTCAATTCACGCGTAGCTCATATTAATAGCCTCCTGTATGCTGTGTACATAATTTCCTCTAAATCTATTTCGTAATAGGCTCCGGTGATCGCGCAAGGCCTTGCTGTGAATTTAAGGCTAACTACTTCGAGGCTTAAGATTAGATACAAATTCCGCGCACTCATGAGTTATTATCGATGCACGAGCCAGTGTTTTCTGTCGTGTTTTTGTATCTTTTGTTACCCGAATTTAATTTCATGCTACACCATGCTCTCTGTGTTTTGAATTATATTCTATTCGGATTGAAAGATGATGGTTCAGAGGAAGACAGAGTGGGAAGAGGACGTGGAAAGAGAGGGAGAGAAGTTTCTTGTGAAAGATGAGTAGGGGGTGTATAGAATAGATATAGCCAGAGAAAACTCAAGATTGTTTTATTATATGGTATATGGTATATCCTACCAATCACATGACTTTCATAGTCAAATAATTCAGAAATTGAATATTTGAAATGTCAATTCTTACAGAGATTGTACTCGGATTCAACGAATGCTATAGCAAATAAGTTAAATGTTGGTCAATAGACCCAGTGAAGTTTACCTCCGATATTTGCAATAAATTTAAACTTTATGAAGGCTCCCTTGCTGAGTTTCATGCTCCTATTCGGAGTTTTCCAACAACATTTTAGTCCAACAGAACTGAAGAGTTTGGTACTCATCAAGATTTCGTTTCTAAGTAATAATTGATGGGAAATTGAATTATTATGTTCTCATGTGGCCTAAATCTACACATTTCTTGTGTTGATTTTGGTAGGTTATAAGGCACAACTAAATTGGCTACATATGATAATGACTCATATTCAAGGTTTGGGTACGTGTGAAACTTCGACGTGTGGAGATTGTGTCCGTCTTTATTCCCGAGACACACATGATCTATTATTGTAGGATTTGAGAGTAGACGAAATTCCTTGTATTGAATTAATAATAGAAATCGAATTCCGAGATCCACAAAGATTGTAATGCATTATCCAAAAGAATAATTGATATATATTTTGAATGTGTTCTTCAATCCAGGATTTATTCTTATATTATGAAGCCTGGAAATGCAATCACTACTGAATGTTAAATACAGTACAGTACTTCTGAAAGACTGATGATTGATCGAATAAATTTCCTCCTGATACTAAAAAAGTTTCTGTTTCAGGTTAACGGCTGGAATATCATCATGCGTTCCTGCATTCATTCTTCAAATGAATCAAGAGTCTTTCATTCATCAAATGAATCAAGAGTCATTCATTCATCAAATGAATCAAGAGTCATTCATTCATGAAGTTCCTTTGTAATCGGGAGGATGATTCTGTATTACATAAAAACCAATAGATGTGATTTGGAAACACGTAACTTTTCAATTCAATTATATATTTGTGATAACTGACATTCTAGAAATAAAAGTTAAATTCTACAAATTACATTAGAGAGGAAAAATTGGAGAAATAGATTAATGGAAATAACGATAACGTTCTTCTACAATTTCTCCCGATGAATGTAGTCAAATTGAAAAATAGAAAGTATCTTCCTATTGATGACGTTTCCTCAGCTCAATAATTTTTCAACCTTATGAAAATTCTACTTCTACTTCACTACCGAACTGAAAATCTCTTTGTATCAGTAAAACTTCAATGTGGCACTCTGCATGTTAATCATGAAAATAGTAGCCTACTAAACAGTTTTTGTGAACTTTTGGTCATTTCGGTAATGTTTTCATCCATACTAACTAAATGTTATTGGATAATCTTCTTTTTACATAAGGTATAACGACATCTATTCTGACATTAACCCAGTTTCAATTCATTTCAAGACAAAATTCATCCATCAAGATTGGTCCCATTAATTTCAAATAGAATATTGAGCTTGACATTTCCTCCAAAGTTTTTTATCCCATCGGCAGCAAACTAAGTGGGCCAGTCCTTCGGTTATAGTTGATTGGAAGTCGAATTTTAACATTTTTTGCTCATATCTCTTGACCCGAAATTCCACTCCACTTTCACAAACTATAAAACTAAATTTTTTCAACACTTGGCAATGTCAAATGTCTTCAGGTCGTCACTTATTTTACTGCCCCAAGATTATCCTCATTCGGATTCCATTTCAAAAATAATTTTCAACATCATTCTCAGTAGATCAAGAGATATGAATAATTACAAAATCATACTAAAGCTGCGTTTACACCCAAGTTATTAACAAAATGTTTATTTTTCCGTCTTTTTAGATTCTATTAGATTAAACGGAGCTTGACAAACACATATGCACCTCATGTGCATGATAAGTTATGTTTAATCTATAAAGACGGAAAAATAAACATTTTGTCAATAAATTTGGTGTGAACACAGCTTTAGGGTTTGTTCACAATGGTTCGTTATAAATTATTGGTGTTAAACTATAGAGAAATACATTTCTCCATGAAAGAGAGTGGAGATTGGATATCTAAGTTCATTTGATGGTGTTGAAAAAGACTGTAGTACGAGACCTCGTATAACAGGAGTGAATCGAAAAATGCAAATTAGGTTGTTGTAACTATTTTCAAGATGTTGAAATCGATTAATTTCAATTATTAGCAAATACTGGATAAATGTGAGCAGGTTTTTCAGGAAGTTGCATCAGAATTAAGTGCTAAACAATCTACAAATTCAAATATAGAGGAAAATAGCAAGAAATTCTTGATAGTATTCTTTGAAATGGAATGAAATCGCACTTTCATATCACATACGATTATATTACTAATTGATGTATAAGTATTAGCATTAGCGTATTTCTTGAACAATTCGATGGATGCTTATAATTTGAAGGTAGGAAAGAGAGCTATGTAATGTAACACTGAAGTATGCAATTCCTTGTAATCTGGGTATATTCCTGCGCTTAATTGCATCTAGGCCTAATTACAGACTTTTTAGATGTGTGTTATCAACGTCAGTTTATGCTCAGATCTTTGAAATACATGTTTGCCGTATTTATAGCCGCTTTAAAAGCGCAATTCCACTTTTCTATTTGCTAGTAATAATATAATGCTTCAATGGTGAAATTTTTCGCATAGACCATCTAATTGCAATAGATTAGCTCGACTTACGTGTCCAATATTAACCTTGAGCAGTAAACATAAATTGAAAGCTCGTGCAATGTTTTTGAAACATTTAATGTGTATCCAAGAACATTTTACGACTTTGAAAAGGAGGAGTTAGTCATGCTCACAGTAATTGAGGAGGCTAATCATAATTAATTCCGTGATATCTCAATATACACGTATAATGGGCTATACCTCAGTCAAGTGCTGTTATCATTCTTCAACATAATATATTGTTTCCGTGAAGAAGACCAACGAAATTGTTGATTCCAAGTTATGGGAGAGACCATGCAAAGATGCAATATACACGGTTCATATTGTAATTTATCAACTTGAAGAATTGAATTCTCATCTGATGCAGAAATATTTAATTGAACAGATAGAGGTTGAATGATGTTCTTTCAACTAATAATGAGACTTTTGAACGTTTTCCTCAAAAAGAATTTATCATTTTTTTTCAAAGTCAAATTATAGATTATAGTCTCCAGTTGATTGCAGAACTGAAGTTTTTCTTTTTCGGAGTCCAATGTTTTTAATATTTCAATTGTTTAGAATTGAAAGTACACATGTACATTCTTTCACAAATCACTATTTATTTCTTTATAAGTTGACATTTTAAAAAATTCTACTCCATAACGTGTTTTCTAATATCTGTATTCATCAATAAATACTTACATAAGTGACGGAATTTACAAAAATTTTAATTTTTTTACATTGGTGAAAAATTTATATTTATGGACATTTGCACTTTCAATCTTGAACAATTCATTTGCAGTCTGTGTTCAAAAACAATGGGTTTCATTTTGAATGTATTTCTTGAAATGAAAGAACAGTAATATAGAATGAGAGTGATATTCAACTACAGAGTTTTTAACGTTGAAAGATAATAGTGAGAATTTTTCGCCATAAACTATCCATGTTGGGTTGTTGGGTTCTTATCTGTATGTAGGCTACTTATGATTAGGCCTATCTAATACTGAAAAAGACACGTCGTCGACTATCTCAATCCACACTCCAACCAATTTTCTCCATTACGCATCCTTGATTCGTTCTAGAGAACCTGTTACACGAATTCTGTTATCATTGACTCGTGAAACGTGAGCCGAAAGTACGAGAATCCTCTTTTTCATCAATTCCGAACTTTGTTGCCGAATGTGGAAAGTTTCACTGGAAACTCAACATGACAGGCGTCACGTTCCCGTATGATTGTTATCTTTGCTGCGCGCGCACATAACGACTGATCAGCCCAAGAATGATAATGATAATTGATAAAGAACGCGTCAAAGCAGTCGATGATAACTATGATAACCACGAATAACGACTTATTTTTGGTTGTTAACTGGTTTGCTGATGACCGTTATCTTTCCATCCAATGATACTTGCCGCTGGTGTACGCTGTCAAAAATTAATAAAAGAGAAGAAACTTGTTTTTACTTGAAGAAAACCTTTGGATATTGGAGGGAGGACAATCTACAAAGCAAGGCGCATGTCTGTTGGAGTTTGAAACTTCTTATCGTGGTGGAGCAGATGAGTGGAGTATTTGTGTTGGTGACATACCGTTACTAATGTAAACATTATTATTGCCTCGGCTACAGTTCTGATAATCATCGTCGTTTTTTCGGGGATGCGGTCAAGAATTTCAATAAGTTACATGAGGGTGATCAACACTGGTGTGCACTTCTCACGCTGGAACTGGACATACAGGTTCACAACCCTCCCTTATTACTTTTCAGGGGAGGAGCCAAAATTGTCCATTACTTTACTCGATGATACACGTATCTTGCGTAACACTGTTTCAAACAACAATATTTTGCAATGATCAGACGGTAGCCTGAGTGAGTATATCCAAGGCTAACTCATTATTGTGGATCCCAGCTGTCATTGGTCGAGACTCACACAAATGATTCATTGAACACGCCCAAAAACATCGTCCTTCACTGACAGAAGTTGTCCAATCATGAGCAAGGTCTTATTCATAGTTGTTTGTAAGTCTGGCATGAATGCAGTAACGGACAAGAGAAACGATCCATAATGAATCGAACGAATGGTGCCGTACTCTTACGACTACATAGATAATGTGTCAGCATTGAAAAACAGTTGATAGTTCCTTTCAGTCTTGAAAGGAACAGAATCAATGAACAATATTAGTTTTAACGGTTTTTTGGCCAGTTGATCCATTTGATAATGGTTTTTGAGCATATCCAGTGGACAATAGAATATGATTATCTAATACTTTTAACATACTTCTATTGTCAATTCAGTAATATTGCCTAACGGGGAAAAATATATTTCATGATGCTAATAATTTTAACATACTTCTATTGGCAATTCAGAAATATTGCCTAACGGGGAAAAATATATTTCATGTAGTAAAATTATACATAAAATCAACAATATTATCAATTAATTTCTGGGCATGCAAATTTTTTCAACTGAATTTATCCATATAATGGATATTTTGCAGCACGAGATGTACTATAGTATCTTGAATGATGTGATGGAACTGGTGATATTATCCAATATTACATGTATGTTGTCTCACATCGATTTACGTGATAGAATAACTTGCAAGAGATCTTCAATATTCCTGCGTAAGAATTTTCAGAATATTTGTTCGACATTGTCTGAATATTATCGTTCGTAGAGGAAAAAATAGGTGCATACTGGTGAATCTGGATTGAGTGATTCATTTTTTACTAGTTTTTATAAGTAAAGTCAATCTAGCTCAATAAAAAGAATTCCATACTTTCAGTTGAATGTTTGATATAAAATTGCATCTTCATTTACTAAGTGGTGTGTATAATGATTCTTAGAAATAAAATCATCACTTCCCAGTTTTATATAACCAAATAACTATGTCAAATACTCATCTAATCTAACGGTTTTGTTGCGTTTGATACGAGTATTAATTTAAAATATATAAGCTTCAATCAGTTTTGATTTATTGTGAACTTAATCAGATAGCTTCGGATTCGATCACGTACAATATTCGATCCATTCCAAATAGACAATCCAATGAATTACTATTCGCTTCAAATATTGGAATCAAATAAAAAATGGAATTGAAAAATATAATCTCCCACTCTCTGTGATTGATTTCCCTCATACTCTAAGATGGTGACTCTTGATTGCAACACTTCACTCATTACTGACTTATGTTTTACATAATACTATATTATTCCGAAACATTGTATGACGGGATGTAAGAAATCGCTTCTGTTGGAGTTTGATTAGCTGTTTTCATGTATTTCCTTTTACTCATATGATACATGAGATAGACTCTCTTGGTTACAAGCCTGTTATCGAATGCATACTCTTGCAACACTGTGTAATTTGGAAGGCACTGATTCCATCATATCATCTTCATTATTGCAGAATATAACTTTGTGATCAAATCTCGCGTTACTCACATATTTTCCATTTTCAAATTTATAATTTTCCCTGCCAATTTCCTCATTCAATTACAAGATGTCTCGAGCACGTATTGAATTTATGGATATTAATCAGAAGCTGACTTGGTTCGATCATCGTCTGAAAATCTACTTTCATATGTATGAGGTATGAGCACATCAATCATGATCGACTGCTGAGTTTGTTGGAGCTTGGCAGGCTCCTCTTCCTCAATTTATTCTCCTTTTACACTCGTTTCATACCCTGGCATCACATATTTTAAATGCATACACTTCTCTTCATCATACAAACATCCTAAAAACATGTTGATTGCCTCAGAAGCTTTATACTTGGAGAAAATACCGTTGAAAGTTTATATCTCTCTATTTAAATTCAATAATGTAAATGATAGGGAAGCATATAATTCAAATAATTTATAATGTAATCAGATATTTGAAACATATTAAGATTATAAATCTATCCAAATAAAAAAATTAGAAAATAAACACACCTAGTTGCTGAAACATGCTTCAGGGCTAAAATGCAAAGCTCAAATGATAATGAGAAATCTATTGAGAAACCAAATGTTATTTCCACATTTGATTAAATCGGTTTGATTAATTGATCTGAACTTAGCATACCGATTAATCAACTTCTCCATCTATTCTTTTGAAAATAAATTTCTTCTCACAGAATCACAAATCTCGCTGTTAGGAATAATAATAATTGCATAAACCTAATTTTGATCACGAAATATTCAACAAAGTAGATTTTAATGCGTATAATTTTCTTAGCTTCAACATTCAATAATCATGTGTGAAGAGCACATTCACATAAATTCAAATTTATAATAATTAATTTGAATCTGAAAAGAATGAGTTGAAATCTCTAGCTGACTTCCAGTAATTGAATATAACATAATACATATTATAAGGAGACTAGAAAAGCGTGAGTTGATACTTTCTGGATAGAATAAATCTCTGATAAGTAGTAATGATTATAGAATTAATTTTTGAGAGTACAAGAATTCGATTAGGAAGAACTCGAAAATTCACTCCTCAACAGTTTATTCTAATTAATTAAAGATTGAAGATCTTCGCTGAACAAGCTTGATAACTTATAGGATTCGAGTACATGGACACTTTGTAGGGCTTGCAACATCGTAAATACAATTTGAGAACACCTTGAGACCACACTGATTGTGTAATTACAGAGCTGCAGTATAATTAATTCGGGTACCATCCTTACACTTTTGGAGGTTCACTCTGTCGAGCCAACCGCCTTCCTGAATTATAGCAGTCACCTCAATCATGCCTCAATAAGCCGTTTTCATGTGGCTATTAGCCGAAATCAATTATCAAGTTGAGTATCCAAAGACCGTAAACCAGTGAATTGTATTCATTAAATTAATTATCAAAATTGAAGATGATGATGTATTGTGTTGAATTGATGTTGGAAGGCGTGAACACCTTTTTGAGAGCTCAAACTGGATTAACTTGATAATTTTCTAAATCCAAAATCTAGAGGAATATCGATAATGCATTGACAAAACGATGAACAAATCATTGTAACGTTGATTACAATTTGTTTTGAATCGGTTGAGTATTATTTACTAAAATTTCGAGTGAAATTACGAAATAACTCGCATAAACAGAATAGTATTGTGGTGGAACATATCAATTTATTCCACCCACTAATTTCTTATTATTCCTATAGTAGGAATAACCTGGTGAAAATGAGATTCAAATTTGAGAACTGATTCTTCATGTTACCTACTCGTGTTGTGCCTTTTCCCGGCATTAGAATTCAACATGTATTTGCTTGACTCATTCTCGTTTTCAATTTTGCTATACAACGTTGAAAATTCAGGAATTCTTCCTATGCTCCTCTCAATTTATAAGAATATAAAATTATAATTCAGTATTCACAACAGATCAGTGCAAGATTTCAATAACTTTCTGCCTCTTCTTTGTAATTCTGATCTCGATATTGGATTCATACGAATAGAATAGATTTAGATTTGGATGGACTTCAAAATTGTTCAATGAAATAATGAACTGTGGCTCTTGGAAATAAAAAGAGGTTGCTCACCATGTCTGGGTTCTCAAACGTTTTCACAATACACTGGTCATTACGGGCAATGACAGTTTTTAAATATGAGAGGCTGTTTCAAGTAACACCAAAATGTCTCACACATTCCACAAATACTATCAATATATGGGATTTGATTACAATTTCAAAGGACTCCGTAAAATTCAAAATTGCTTTCGTGAGTACAAAATCTGATACAGGAGGTAGTTACGAAACAATGATTTGAAAGCGTATTAAAGAGAAATTGCATTTTAAAACAAAATGAATCTAAAAGCAATATTATGTTCCTGTTTTTTTCAACAAAGGTATTTATACTACCAAACGTTCTGATGCTACTGGAGTGGTCTTGTGGAAAGACCGCAAATTGTTTTTGTCACTTTTATAGGGATTGAAATGTTAGGAAATGTGAACTGAAATCTCAGTTGAAGTGATTAAACAATCAATTTAGATAAGTGAATGATCACATTTACTTTAACCTCTCAAATATTGAATGCTCTCTACTTTTTCAATGTGTATTCCAACTTTGATTTTAAAAATATATTACAAAAGGCTTGTCTTGCAGAAACAGGTATCTAGGCCAGGCACCTCTTTAAAGCAGTGATTTACATCCATTTTACCATTCCTGAATTCTCTGTTTTGTATCATCGAGTATCACTTTGGTTTCATATCACTTTAGCTGTCCTGAAAATGAGTTTGCCTTGTCGATGGAATTTTCGTTGGAAAAACGGGTTAGTTCTACAAGAATTTCCCCTATTGTATTTTTCAAATCTCCTTCTTGTTCTAGTTATTTATAAATGAATAAACTATTGCCATAACTCAATTCATTTTTTTTGAAACCTACGATCATCTCTCTTCGGATTCAAATTTTATCAATCACAATAAACTGATAACGGTATTACAAACCTAGCTTCTCATTTCTTATCTTCGGCTTATAAAATACAACGCAATCATATTTTTAAAATCATGCTGATTTTTCAACTCTCCCAATTAAGAAAATTGTCATAGCTTTCCAGCTTCTATCATACTGCTTCAATCAGCGTAGAAAATGAGGATTGGTCCTTCACAGTTGAAATATGAAAAAATGTTACAGTTTACAGTACAGTTTAAGTCATACTATTTTTTTTATCAGGTTTCTATAATTCTTGGGTAATTGTCCACTTCAATATTCTATTTAAGGAATTTATTGAAGGATTCTATTGTCTATTGAATTATTTAAAGCTATAGTGAGGTCCACGTTATAATGACAGTATTTGATCAACTTTGGTTTTGCTATCCTTGTCTATCATTCAACAAAGCCGGTAGTACTATCCTTTTCTAGGTCCACAACGAGTAGCTCCATGACTGCAGGTACTTGTGGTTAACTTAATTAATAATTATTATGATTGTGACTGCACTACACAGTACTGTCTATCATAATGCTAACTCTGACCAACATAATGAGCACTAACTTATGGGTCCGACTGAATTGCATATTAGTGGTGAGAGGTGAGTAATACACGTTTCTCATTACATGGATTCATTCTGAAAACCAGGAAATGTATCCAATGCCAGTCTGCTCATAGCAGCGTGCCGCTATTCTAGCAATTCCTGTTTATTTGCGACTTTACTGTTTGCTGTCACTTTCGTGTGAAATGTAGGTTTAATGTTTTCATCATATTATTTAATAAAACGTCAAGTTATACAAAACTACTAATAATGATGATTTATTCCACATTCATGTTTTTCATCCAATAATTTATTATCATTGCAAGATGAAAATAAAATTTTCAAACTCGGTCATTTGCTTTTAAGAGGGAAACGTACCCTATTAACTTGTTTTGCAAGATGAAAACTCAATAAAATCCATGAAATCGAGACTCTTAACACTTCAAGGATATGAAAGTGTATTTTGTTAGAGCATACACGAACTTCTTATTTTCATATTGATTTTATTCATTCATATTCATTTATTTGTTGGGTTTTTTGTATGTGAATGGTTGCTGAGTGATCAACCTGAGCCATTCAATACGTTACCTACTTGACAGAAAATGATCAAAACTTCATTTTAATCTTGATAACAGATTGCATACTATTGGATAAGTGACCTGCAGATTTATTTTTAAACTGCAGTATATTTTTATACTGCTTCACTTACTCGTCGGTTCGGAACCCACCTTGATTGTGGGATTACCAGGTTATCAACCTAATGGTTCTAACGAATTGGAACTACCCGTGAGTGTATCCTCATCGATAAAAGCTAAAAGTATACTATTAATATGTATTTTGAATGCTCTTTGGTATTTGACTGCAATCTTCCTACCTCCATTATCCTTTCCCATTCCATCGTTAGTTATCCTCAACTGAAATATACTATCATAAGTAAAATGGTGGTGTTTATGGAAACAAATTGCCTCTTAATGGGTATTGGAAAAATGATCAATCTTCATTAGATGTGATAAATACGATAGAAACAGCATCCAATCATAGATCACAGTATTGTTTTTATCGATGCAAATGTGTTGTTAAACCAAGGAAACTTGGCAAATCGTGCTGCTTGTATCATGTTGCATGTTGCATGTCTCTGTCCCTTTCCAATCATTAACTACTCTTTGATTTAGCACTGCTGAACTTGTGTTCAAGGGTTTTAAGCGTGATCAATCGACTATTAAAAGCTAACGGAAGAAAATGATGAATATATTTTATTCGCCAAGCAGCCGATTTGTTAAAGAGTTATGAATAGATTATAAATATAGTTTGTGGATGCGTTCGATTCCCGGATAATTTGCATGTTGTTGTTCGCTTCCGACGGAGCCCCGAGTTGACCTGTGACCTCAGAATAGAAATATCCCACCATCCACGCAGCTCCAGCTCCACCATTGGCTACCGACTCCTTATCATTTATAGGAAGCGTGGTCATGCTGACAGCTGAATCTTGCTTGCCTACCAAACTTCAATTAAACGCGCAACATATATTTTGAAATATTCAAATTCTAACACAACACCCGATCAGCGCTGGGCTGTTGAGGCGAGCTAAATCGAAAAACAAACATTATTAACCTCATACGATTTCGTATATGAAACTCATGCCGGTAGATAAATCATCGGTAATTTACCAAGATTTTAGTGAACTGTACAAGATAGGCACAGGTGAAACATACAGAATTTTAATGACTGTGAGAACTGCAGTACTCTGAAAAATGATTTACAATGCCCACTTTTGAAAATTTCGTCTCTGTGCGACGCAATGTAGTACTGTACAATATCAATGTCATTAGGAGTATCTTGGTGTATTCAGAGGTGTCATCTCCTCTAATTCCTGAATTCTCATCATATCGAAGATATTAGACTAGCAGGTAGCTTGTGCTCCGCAAGGCTCTAATTATTTATTTATGTTATTTATTTATTTACAATGCAAATAACACTAATGTAATAACATTGAAAGATAAAATAATAAGGTAGTCCTTGTGATATTTTTCTTCCAAATTTATAGATGACAAAGTCCAAAATAAGGTTAGAATTATATAAATTTGACATACTGAAGACTTGACCTACCGAAATCTCAAAATATTCAAAATAGACCTATAACCATCCTCAGTAAATTGAGAATCTTAATGCAAAATTTCAAGTTTATCAGTCCAGTAGTTCAGACGTGATGCAGCGTCATTCGTGTTTTTCCCTATCCCGTACGTGTGTAAGCCAATTCTTTCCTTTATTATATTATAGAAAATGCTTCTAAAAACTCGAAGTAATTATCCCATTATCACACTCAACATTTCTACCATTTTGAAGTGGAAAATTTAAATCAGAAGCTAGACTATAATAATTGTGTGTGGGCATATATGCTCATTTCTGATCTGGAACTTCCAATTTATTAGTGGAACTCCAACACCCTCCACTTTCTGTCTTCTGTAATTCACTAGCTATTGTTGCAACAAGAATATGACGTCATCACAGTCATTCTATACAATTTCAGCCATGGTTGTTTATTCAGAATATGTTCATTCAGTAATAATAAAACGATTAGCCTAGACAACTTCATGGAAGTCTGCATGGAAAGTAAATGACGTTAAAATAAGCTAAGAAAAGAGGTGTTGCGAAGAAGTAGAAAGAATAAAGAAGTCAATCCTAGATTATACTGTATAGTAATTAGGAAACTTGAGGATTGGAAGTAGCTGCGTAAAAGCAATCAGAATAATCAACATTTTGTTCTCCTTATTGGCACATCATTTGGCGAACAGCTTCTGATTCACTTAAGCATAATAAGATACCGTGGTATGTACGGCAATCTTTTGTATAATAGGCCAACAAGCACCCAGATTGTTCGAAACTAATTAGCCGACCCGCTCTGGTCGTAAGTCTCATTAGTAGCAACCGTAGAAGAAGAAGGGAAATAAAAGAAACAGGTAGCCGGAGAGAGCGTTATCTTCCCTTCTGAAGTGGAGAGTTCTTTTGTTTCAGCCCTTCCCGTGGACTCACTGGTCGCCACGCGAGCACTAACTAACCAAACTAAGTACTCCCTTATTTGCTCATTGTTCATTTTTTCAATGTGGACTAATAATGGGCACTTTTGTCTTTGTTGTTGGCAGTGGCACGGGTCAACTGGGCATCCGCCGCTTTATTGTTCAACTCTTTGACTTCTTCATTAGAGAGGGTTCGGCCGACTATTATTGGACAAACGTAGAAGCCGCCCATTAACTTCACATTCTATTAGCAATAGACAGCCGGATTGTAACGGGTTCATACAGTTTTTACCTCTTCAATACTAGCCAATAACTTTTAAAGAACTTACCACAATGACTTAATAAATTGAATCAATTAACTATAATAGAGCTCTTTGATTCTCAATTGTTGCGTACTTCCAAACAAAAAGCATAAGTCAGAGCTAAGTTGCAATTAATACACTTCAATATAGTGGTACATGAACTCCATAACGAAGTACAGGCTTCTCGAACAGAGTTGATAACTCGTAATAAAGATTATTTTCATAGTTTAGCAGTTTAAATATAGGATTCGTTTTAATAATTTATCATATCCTATTAACAGCAGTAACTATTTTTCTAGTATGGACCAAGATTTGTGAACGGACACTCATCAAAAAAGTATGGTCGATAAAGTCATTTGCATGACTGTGCTATTTGAAAAATCGGAATTGAAATTTGTTCATATTGTTGCTGTATTGTCAACTCTCCATGATCAAAATCTATTGGATTTTATTAATCGTGAGATCATACTAATCCTACACTATTGTAAATACACCGCGATTCAAGATAAATTGATAATCTAATTTTGAATTCTTATACAATCAATGTTTTCGAAAACATAATCTTCATACACGATGAAATTTGATTTTTATGAATATAGGAAGCTCACAATGCAACTGCTGAATCTTGAAGATAATGGATTAATAAAAAATAGTGATTACCTTGGAATTTGGCCGTTACATTAAATTCAACCGTTAGTTCAAAAGGATCCTCATACAAGTACTTCGTCAATAGGAATACACAAGTGTAAAGCAAAACAAGTTTAGAGTAAAAATTGGGCACGATGATACAACGGATAACGATTCGCTATCGGATTCAATCAGTTCTCACAGGTGACCCCTTTTGGGAATTCACTGCTAGCCATCAAACGCAACGTGCTTTAGCATTTTTATTCGCGTTCCGCGTTCATCGAACAATGCGGCGATCGTCCTATACATTCATTGTACAAGAGTAACTATAAAGATTATATTATTTTCGAGAAGTGATGACCAAATCCGGTCTGGTCAGTTGGAGTCCAGTTTCGGGACGGTCCTGTTTTGGTTCCCAGAGGGTTGACGGATTCCCGTGCGGGGCAAGTGATTCTCAACTGGGACAAGTGATGTTCCAATGTGTGGGAAAGATAAGAGCCGATTTTTTAACCCTTTGGCGCATCCCTTTGGCTAGCAATGTTTCCATTGTGGTCTTGATTCGGACGGTCAACTTGCCCGATTTATAGAACTCTGAAAAGTGGACAAACCTGTCAGACACAAAGGGTGGTGGTCACTATGCGACATCCACCTGGCGTACGACCCTAAAGGGTTGCATCCCTTCGACCACCCCGATTGTCCTTCCCTATCATCGCCAGCGTTCCGTCTCCCTTCGACTTTACACACCCTCGTTACACACGCAATCCGCTAACAACCGGTTTTTTTGGGAGTTTACTTCTTTACACACTTTAGCTTCCTATCTCACCTTTTCAACTCCACTCCAAACTAATAGACAAGTATTATGTCCGGATAGTTACAGGTGTGCATACATTACCCCTGTTGGAAACATTCACTTCCTTAAATTATTCCCACTTCCTCACTAGGGATGTTTTTTCCCTTCTCCAAAACATGAAAAAGACCAATAGTGTAGGTAAAGGAATAATGAAAGTTAATTGGTGTTTTTCTGACATAGTTCGATCTCACTGTACAATCTATAGATGAAACATGAAACAAATAATTGAAATCAAAAACCTTTTTTCTCATGAATTCTCAATTTAGAGAAATCAATATTATACATGAATAATCCTTTGTCATGTACTACTTTCAATCATTTAACCTCTACTTCCGCCCTATCAGATCATCACATCTCTTCATGCTCTAAATTGAGGAATTAAAATTCATTCCATATGGATTTGAACCAATTTGAATTAGGATGTATCACTGCTTGTAATACAGGAGTATGAATTGGTAAATTTAAAAAAAAGATGAATGGAGTCAATTTATGTACTCAGAGAGGATTCATGTAGGCAAATAAGGCATACGCTAGCTGTTACGGAAGAGTTAAATTAATACATTGTTATAATTTACGAATTCATGAGTGAATTTATTATAATACTACCTAAGGATACAACAGAATTTCAGATACATGAGTTAGTGGGAGTAAAACTTCTCTTCTATTGGTTATTGTCAATTTATTTAAACGGTCAATTCAAAGATCAGACACGCTGAATTCATTTTTTCTATCACTTTCAATTATATGAATGAATATTGAATTGTATAACAATGCAAATGTTGGTAGAGTTGTTAGTACTTGTTGTATTATTATTTCTTAGATTCAGCTTTGATGATAACATAACTAACGATTAAAAATAAACAATTTGCTTTGCAACAGGTGGAATAAATTTGAATTTTTTGGATAAAATGATCATGTTTTGATACATCGATTCCAGAAGGCTGATGATTATTATCATCTCAAATCATTTATCATAACCTAACGCTATAAAACATGTCTTCAAATCCACAAGATAATAAATCATCTCAACTTTCTCCATTTATAATTGGTGTTAGATAGATAGTGTAAACTGTTCTTGCATAACCTAATATATATTAATATCAATAATTTTAGGATATCAAATGTTTAAAGAGCGGTTTAATATGTTGAAAAGATCTGTTCACTGGACTAACCCGTTCTGAAGCACTTATCGTTTGAGAATTAAGTGATGATCTTTGGAACTGGTGGTGTCGAAAGCTCTCTTTCGAGTTATATTCATCAGCTAGCTCTATTTTTATCATTTATATCAGATCATGAAAAGCTGAAATATATCATTGGTTTGAAATGTGGTTTTCACTTTCCATTCAAACGTCTATGAAATCGATTCAACATAACTTTCAAAATAAGCATAATTATTTTTATTTGTATCTTGGCAAACACTACAGTTACCGAGTGCCCGAAATCACGTATGTGAAATGATTCATATCAGGGGCACCCATTTATACTTCATAATAGAAACCACCTAACTTTATCATACCCTTCTCCTCACACATTATAACTTCAAGAATTTTCAATTAAAATACTTGAACGACACTTATAAAATCCAATATAATTTGATTTTTGCCAGGATATTGTTTTTGTTTACAATCATTAGGATGGATTTTTTCATGTGTGGAAAATATTAGATGTTAAGGTTGGAGGCCTAATATCCTATGATTGTAATTCAATTGTCCAATAATATTCTCTCCAAATAATATTATTATTGGATCAGGATATGATATTATATTGTAATAATTATATGTTATGTAAAGTATTGTGACGATATAATATTCATTCTTAGTTTACTAAATATTTATTCGAAATTCATATTCTATAGTTATATTTTTGAAACTTGATAATATAATTTTGAGTAGTAATTTTATTCAACTATCAGGTTCAATCTGATAGTGATGAAATGAATGAAAGTTATCAAATTCTGAACATGAAATGTGAAAACTGTTTTTGAAGTTTGGCCATAGAGAAACTGCGTCTTCTATGGGATTACAGCAGGATTATCACTTTTAATTGTCAATAATGGTCTACATTGAACCCAAACCCTGAAAGTTATTGATCTCAACCCTGAGGCCTTCTGATCTGCCCAAACTATAAACAAGATGGATTGGTCCGTTAACTTGAAACGTGTAGACATAATCATTAATTGATCAAAACTCAGATCGGCACTTTTACGCTCAGCAAAATTATAATTATGAAAATTGTTTGACAACTTCCTGGGCGAGGCTTGTGAGCCATTTTGTGAGGCTTCGTCTTATTAGGCATATCATTTTGATTTATGAAATCAGATCGAATTAGAATGGAGCTGTACCCCGTATTCCACTCCTCCCGCTGCTCGTATTATTATACATCACGTATGCGCTTCAAGGCTAACTGGTCTACTTAATTTCCACTTTGTAAGATGAGTTTGTAGGATAATACTCATTTGGGAAAAAATCTTCATCCCAAAGTGATGCACCTGTATTTCTTCTAAACAACAAACGTCGAAAACCACGTATTCTTGGTCTACTCCCCTGTGTTCAATTGAATTAATATATTTCATATGCATTGTTGTCAAAACTTTTGTTTACGGATACGATAACAATCTATCAATGATGACTTGAATCATAGGTAAGGTATACATATCACCTTGAAAATAAATATAAAATTACAGGCTTGAATTGAAGAGTTTGAAGGAGTAGAAATTACAAAACGAGTCGTTTCTATAATTTTCTCAGGTATAAAACATACTATTGGATTTATTCCTATATACAGAATGTCCCACCATGGTTGTAACAGCTGTTGACCATAGATTTCACCCATAGGATCATCACTTGATGTATGCTGTTTGTGAATTTCCTCATTTTGAAGGTGTTTATCCCAGATATAAGCAGTTTTGAACACTTTATCATGTACTCATTCGAAAGCTTATGAAATGAAAAAGTTTTTGAAATATTGAAACCACTATAATTACCCGGAGAGAAATCGAGAAAGAACTGTTTTAAATTTGAAGAATATCATTTTTTCAAGTTTAAGCCCTAATAAAAATCTAAAAAATATCTAACAACAAATAAAATTACATTATCTTGTTTGAAATGCTTTTCTCTTTCCAACAATACCCTCAATACTTTCGACTAGTAGTTTTAGAGTTATTGAGTATATAATGACCGGAAGTAGGCATATTCTGAAAGTATCGAAAAATCTATATATCTCGAAAACTAAGGTCGATAGGAAAAAAATTTACTGATCGTTTTTGTCAGAAATGTCGAGTAAAATCTATGGTTGAAGGCTGTTACAACCTTGGTGGGACACTCTGTATATATTTTCTCATTCATCGGTGCGATTCCCAGGATTGACAGATTATCGACAGTTATTTAATTAGATGCAGATATCATTGTTGAACAGGAACATTTGTAGAGAATAAGTGAAGGAAGGAAATGGAGTGAGACCGCTTACAGTCCTGGCTGAAAATCCAACTGAAAAATTCAGACTATCTGATGGTGAGGAAACAAGCATGCTTTTCCCTTCCATCCAGTTTATTTCGAACTAAGACTTATCCAATTATTTTATTTTGTTGGTCATAACTTGAGGATTTTAGGTAACATCTGCTCCATTGCATGCTTTAAAAAGAATATTCTATCCGAATTAAAAGATATTTCACAACAGAAACTTTGGATTAATATCTTAAAAGAGGTTTTTAGGAGTGTTTAACAACAAATCAGGGAATAAAAAGTGATTTGTACATAGGTGGTACTAATGCAGGGTTTGTTGAAAAATCTCAACTTTTTTTCTTCATATCTGGTGTGGCTTCTCTCCATTCACAGCAAACGATTACTTTTGACAAAGTAACTAAATTATACCGGACAACAATGATGTGTTAAACTATTATTTGGATGAGCCCGACAGCTCGAACAGAAAGGTTGATTAGAGAACTGAAGATTTGAACCATGATTAAATGCATAAATAAGAGAAGAGATGACAAGATAGGCAACAAAGATAGCTATGGAGAAGGAGAGAGAATAATATCGAATACGTTGAAATTTAATTACATAAAATGAATGCTCAAAAGGAAAAGTCGAAGAGAAAGTTTCTTCGTTCATCAGAGCTTCGTTCACTCTGATGAGTACACTCCATCAGATCTATTTTCTACCGGGAACATGTTAATTGAACAATTTTACCTACAATTATATTTTTTACAACTTGTTACTTTAATGGCGAATTGCGCGGCAGGTTATCAAAGAACTGAATTATCTTTAGCAATTGGCCTAGGCTGCTTGACATGTGGCACAATGCGGTTTTCCTAGGATTGGCACGATTAGGTTCTCAAATCACGTACCTTTAATGACATGTAGGACATGATGCTCGTTCAGCAGAATTCTTTTAGAAAATTCACTACTCAAGAAAAATGAGTATTAATATTGGGTATGAAAAGATTTAAGGAAACCCCCAGCATTTCGATGGATCTGTGTGTATTAGAACATAATGATGTATCTTATTTCTCTTTTGAAGCCTACAACAAATAATCTTGAAAACAAAAATGACTGTTAGAAATTATTGTCCTGTTGAATATTCGTGTAAAGTGTATTCCATTAATCTCTTTCAAGTTATTGTACCACAATTTGAAAATTTACTTTCATTCACTTCAACCCTATCAATATTTCGATATGTTCACACATTTATCGTTTATCGAGCTCTTCTTTGTTAAGAAAAAGGTGGGTGAATCAAAATGAAGTTAGAAAATGGATATAAAAGCAATCTAAAGCGAGATGAAAATATTCCTCGATAAAGGCACTTTACATTCACAGAGAGCCCTCTATCGTGAGGAGTCTCTGCCAAACCAATAACATTAAGAATGTATTCATGTCTCATGACCATTATCGGATTTTATTCAAGTCGAATGATTTATGTAACTACAGTATTTATTTTCCATTTGGGTATCAACTCTGAACACCATATGAATTTGAAATTTCTGTTGACACGCTCATACTTTCACTGGCTTTTTGAAGTTGCAGAAAGGTCGTAATCTTCATTGGTGAGAATTCGATAAGTTCATCCTCAATACGTTTGTAGTAGGTAATACAAATAGTAAACTGATAACTGGCAGATATAAGCAATCACAATGTTCCATTTCCGTTTGTGAGTATGCTGTTGAGTGATAATAACAATTTCAAATCATACCTTATCTGAGAAAAGGAATACTCTGTAGACGTGATTTAGTATGAGAGTACTGTATTTTATAAATTTTAACGTTAGCTCTTAAACTTCACTTGGAGGATGTCAATAGTAAATGTTTTCAAACGCCATAGCTGTTATTTTAAAAGCATGACTGATAGGGATTATGTGTAGGAAGCTGAAAATTGAAATCCCTGAACGTTTTAGGATAAACTTTACGTTTACGATAAGCTAGGATAATCTCATAAAAACTTAGATTGTAACTAAAAGCAATCGCTGCCAGATAGCTTCGACAATATTAACAAGAATATCACACATTCACAACAGTGACAGTGGACAGTGAAAATATAATTCCCATAAGTTCTAAAGGTATCATTCTAATAGTATCATAGTCAATATAGGCCGGGCTGAGTGGGAGTAGAATAATTTGAAATCTTTCACCGTTCGCTGTCACTGTTGTGTGCGAATCAAGTGGTTAAGGTAGTTCTTAACCACCTTTTTAAACAATTCCGCTGAATATTCTCGGGTCCAGGGCATTCATCCAAATGATAAGAACATAAATCTTACTATTAGGTTATCGAGAATTAATTTTTTCCTTCTACAATCATGTAATATGTTTTTTATAATGGGAAATTGATCGATTTTTGTTGAAGTTGTTTGTTACTAATGGTTGTAATTGAGAGACAAATGCGACTGCATTGATGAGTTTTGGTTTGGCATTAGCCGTATTAGAGAATAGTATCATGAATTCACAAGTAATGCTAGTTATAATCTATTTCATTCACAACCACATATCAATGAATGAAAGAGTGATTTCTAGTTCCAGCTAAACTTTAGCTAGTTGATAAACAATTTCATAAGCAATACTGAGGATTCTAAATTCATCAATCAAGCCGAAGATTGTTCAACAATGTAAATACAAACAACTCAATCTTGTAATGGTATTTTTCAAATAAATTTTTCACTCTGATTTTCTACTTATAATTCATATTCATTTTTTCTCTCAAAAATTAATTTATTCTTCAAATTTTCATGTGGAAGAGTACTGAGGAAGAACGTATAACAATATCATGTCATGAATCCTATTCCCTATAGCTTGTTTTCTCAAAAACAGTTATTTAGTTATTTTGGCTCTCTGAAAACTTCAAGTAGATACTCGTATCTTTCAAGAACTACAAGGATGATTGCTCCAGTATTTTTTTAAACTGAAATAAATGTTTTCAAAATAATGGAATTGAATAACTTCGTTAGGTTTGTATTGAAATTGAGAATTCTTCTGATACAAAATTTCAACTTCAATGATTATTTTTCATTTTGAAATTCCAAGTTTTAGTGAGAGTATGCCAAAAGTTGGAAACTTAAGAATCTAGTTGGAAAGTAAGATGAGAACTTCAATAAGAACTGTTTGAGAAAAGTTGAAAACTTAAGAGTCAAGTTGGAAAGAAAGATGAAAACTTCAATTAGAACTGTTTGAGAAATAGTGTTGTATAGTAGTTGTATAGTTGTTATATAGTAGTGAGAAGTGTGTTGTAGTCATACCAGGATTAGAACCAGTGGCGTATTACGAGGGGTAACTATGAAGGGTGAGTGATGGGGGTAGGTAAGGGTACTATGCGTCCATCATATCTATCATCTTTATCCATCACATATTTGGAAGCTTTGTAATATCCTCTACCTCATTCTAATCTTATCTTTTCTGTATAAAAATGTTCTAGATGCGAAATGAGTTGGTAATCAAATAATATATGTGAGGTACCATAAACTTACTCTATGAGAATAAATAAAAAATTAATCATCCTATTGTCTTAGCGGATCAGAGAGCATAGAATGTAATAACATTCTATTCATAAAGATTTATGTTTATTGACGAATGCGGAATCCGGAATCAGCGTATTATTTATACTGAAATTGATTGAAATTCTCCTCAGTCAACTGCTAAATCAAAAGAATTCTCTGTAAAGTAAAGTCACTGAAACAAGGTCATTGAATTATAAGAATTTTTTGCTTTATTTGTAAAAAATCGAACAATTTCGCAATCCTGATAAATTTGAATTTTGAAGTACATTGCTCATTGGAGATTCGAACCCTATATTACAAGATGATAACCACACTAATGTCTATAATGATCAAACTAAGAGCTTGAATTGCTACATGTTTGGGAGAGAATTATTAAAATTAAGTGGAAAAGAACCTATGTTTTAGAAGAAAATTATTCAGTGAGGAATGTATGCTTGTAGCCTTAGCCAATTCTAAGCTCGGATAATTTCCCTAATAAACTTGAAAAATTGGGCCAAAATTGGGCATCTCTCAAATATACGAAAATCAAATCCCCAAACAAGAAGACGAGCACATCTACCAATTTTTGATCCATCCACTAGTATAGATGATGTATTCGCCAAAAATATAACTCTGTAACCTCTATCAACTCAATCCTAGATAAACTTATCTTGATCTACAGGCAAATCGAGTAAAGCTCTAAATAAATTTATCATAAATAAAAAAAATATCATCATCGATAAAATTAATATGCATTGTTGATCTCAAGCCTCAAGTTGTTGATGCATACAAGTTATTCTCTGATCAATTAGGCTATTGTTTCAAGTTTTCTGTTTGATTTTCCTTAATTCAATTCAATTCTCAAAATCTTTATCAAAAGCTCATGAATAACATCCTGAAATAGTGAAAATTTGACTTATATGCCTCTAGACTAAAAACGTCTTTTAATGAATGATGGATCAAATGCAACTATCAAGACAATAAAATTTGAAAAGAGTATGAAGATCTTAGGAAAAATTTTTCTTCAGTCCATTCATTTGATAAAATTTATTGATACTTGAATAATATGCTTTGATGTTATGGAACTTCACCATAATAATAGGAAGAACATGGTTTCAATTCACATAATGCAATCTTGTTTCTCCATAAACGTGGATTTGACAAAAATAAAACTGTATAGGCCTATTCTGATTATTTGAGTCTACGACCAACATAGTCAACGAGTACTTTAACTTCATGTAACTGCAGAATAAGTTTCATGAACAATAAATGTGATAGTCTGAACAATAATGTGTAGTCCATTCGTCCATTGCAGTATTTGTCCATTCGTCCATTGCAGTATTCATATCATTTCAGTCTAGATTGTAGTCGTCCATCATGTTGGGTTATTGCTCAATCCTGCATAAAACTTCATGAAATCATTCGTACAAGCTAAACACGCTCTTCTAAACATTCACTCTTCCGCCGGATGTAAAATTGGAGTTCTAGAAGGATGAAAGAAAAGCAACAACTGGAATACTGGAACCTGATTGACTTCCCAGTGACCACAGAGAAAATTTAGCTTAAGATTTAGCTCACTATTTCAATAAAAATAGCAAATAGGTAGTAGTGTCCCACTCGGTTTTTCTAGTCAGAGCCGCTGAATTTCTGGTGTTATGAAGTGAATGTATCAAAGATCATGCTTTGTTGGTGGAAAGAGATCGTCCCGGTATGTGCTGCGCTCTCGTGGCCTGAATTGGAACTACTCCAGCACAGCTTCACAGCAGCTTTCCTTCATCAAACAGCACTCAGTACCGGTTGCACAACAGCCGGTTAAATTGTAACCATGATTAATTCAACGAGATCCAATCAGAGAAGCCGTCTTTTCAAAAATGCCTTCTCCGATTGGTTCTCGTGAAATTAATCACGGTTAAAATTTAGCCGACTGTTGTGCAACCGGGCCTCAGCCGTCAGCCCTGCAACATACAAAAATATGACAACAAATAATATATCCTATCAATATTTCTTCACATGTGCAAATTGAGATCATGATTAACTTTGAGGATTCACAAGTACAATCTTTGAACTACTAATTTTCGAAGGAATTTACTGAGACGATCATTTTGACAATATCCAATTACAGTAACAACATTTTACATTCAGTTTCAATGTAGATGGCTAACATAAAACACGAATAAATAATAACCACGTGATTTTGAACGCCATCCTTGAAGTTTTTGATGATTTAATCACTTCTATCCAATTAGTATGATAGAGTTATTGTAAATGAACATAATCCAGCATCCAGATTATTCCAACTAGGAAATTTTATAATAAAAATATAACTGATTCCCATTCATAGAAGCTCCTGAACAATATTGACATTGATTCATCATTATTTTGTAACGAATCAATGTCAATATTATTCAGAAGCTTCTATGAATGTGAATCAGTTATATTTTGTGACATATTTGATATTTTTACCTAATTTTCCAGGTTTTTTCTAAAATAGCTCATTACTCTTCAAGCTTGACTTGCAATGGTTGTAAATGAATGTAATATGTGATCCTCATTTATCATCAGTTTCCAATTATGATTTGTGATTGAATAAATATTTGATGCGAAAATGTTTCATTCTGTATGAAAAGCATCGAATAAATCTCCTGATCTCTATCGTGGAACTGAACTGTTATTTAGTTCGAAATGAGACTCAAAAATTCTCTGCTTGAAAACTTCAATCACCAATGAACATCACAATTCCAAGCTTAAGGAGGCAATTCTAAGTGAAGAAAATCAATGATGAGAGTTTTAAATGGTAAGAATAGTGTAATTTACAATTTCATAGTTTGAATCAACTAAACGTCTCTGGCATCACTGGAATGCTACCAACCGATACCTTCAGGCTTGACTTGCAATAATTGTTATTGCTGAATGTAATCCTCATTTATCATCAGTTTTCAATTATTATGATTTGTGATTGAATAAATATTTGAAGCAAAAATGTTTCATTCTATATGAAAAGCTGTATGAATTCTGTATGAATAATCTCCTGATCTCTATCGTGAGGCTGAACTGTTATTCAGCTTTAAATGAGACTCGAAAATGTTCTGCTTGAAAACTTCCATTACTAACGAACATTACAATCCCAAGCTTAAGGAGGTAATTCTAAGTAAAGAAAATCAATGATGAGAGTTTTAAATGGTTAGAATAGTGTAATTTACAATTTCATAGTTTGAATCAACTAAACGTCTCTGGCATCTCTGGAATGCTACCGACCGATACCAATTTATTATTGGAAACATTCAAGAACAGAGTGGCCTTGGAAATTACCTAACCAAATTGGTATTCGATAAAAACAATACTGTGCTGGCAGCAATCACAACCTTCTTGGTTCGATTTTTTCAATGGTATCGTTTTCTCGCTGATCCGTAGGCGTGATTATGATTTATTGCTAGTTTGGTTGCAATATTTAGGACTATGGCAGAGATAAATTTGAATGGTTCGTGAACAGGTCAATGGAAGTGTTGTTGATATTATTTTTGTTGGGTCAATCCTCCTCTTGACCCGGTTAGGAGCGATGGTGCTAGGTCAAGAGCTGATGTTGTTGTAGGAACGGGTCCTGTTACAGGTGTGGGTGTAGATTACAAGGGTGTAACCGCAAGTGCCCGAGGCAAGTGCGACTTGAACCCCTTCATTTCAGTTGTGCGTTATTATACAGTATGCAGTGAGCTCCGATGACGTCTGTCCCGAACAATATTCACGTGTGCGTCCGTCCGTCCAGCTCTCTTTTGGTGCGGTGCTGATTTATCGCCGTGGGAAGGTTCTGTCTGCTCCACCTGCTGATCATGCACTTGCACCTGGCTTATTGGCAAGTCCACGAACAATATGGCTTGCACATTTCATTTGTGATGATTTATCATCAGTTGAATCTTGACGTCATCAGCGCACCAAGGAGCGCTTTCATCTTCAATTAAAATTTTAATTAATGAATCTTCCATTAATGAGTTTCACTTATTAGAGAATCTTTGATGTTTGCGATGGTGAGAGTGGATAATGAGTCAGCATGGACTAAAGAATTTACAATGTTGTATGATAATCAATTGAAGGTGCTAGGAACCAATACTTTTTGGGACTAAAGGGTTCCGACAAAATATTCCGACAAAGGGTTCGTGGCAAAATACCTGGTCCCAAAGTTCCGGTCAATCTAGAAAGAGCAATAGGAACACTCACTCGCTGGTAACGCTTTCATAGCTTGAATCTCACTATATCTACATATTTATCAATCCACCCTTCGTTATGAATGGAATCAAATATCTTGCAGCTGCTAGGAACTTTGGAACCAATACTTTTTGGGACTAAAGGATTCCGACATAAGTTAGTGACAAAATACCTGGTCCCAAAGTTCCGGTCACCTTAATTGCAATATAACAATAATTACTCAATCACATATGCAGGATTTTGAATAAAATAAGAATTAAGAATCAATGATTCAAAATAGTTGTGTAAATGAATTATAGTCGGCCCTACACTAACTAATTAAAGATACTCCTATCAGTTATCATTGGGCGTTGATGATAAAATATGAATGAATTCATAGTCTCAAGATGACCGTGACGCGTAGGCTCATGTGCTAAACTAGTAGTTTTGCGAACAGTAGACCTCGCGCAGTTATAAACCACAGCCTCCTCTTAAGATGAGTGTGCACTAGGTCGGTGGAGCAGCTCGGTGCCACGCGGCGCGGCGCGCAGGAGAGCGGAAAATAGAAGGTCGTGCACTGCGAGCGACTTGGACTTGTTATTTGTGACGTAGATTTGTCAATTGCGATTTGGATTGAGACATAGTTGTCTAAGTTAGATTGGAGTTCTGATTGGAGTCAGTTCTAATTTGAGGGTGTGATAAAGTGGTAAGACGTTAGTGATGGGTGACTCAGATGAAGAATTGTTATTTTTGGCAGTTGTGGATGAAACAGAAAAATAGGAACTATCAAGGAAAAAAGAGAAAATGTTGGTACATCCCATTAACTTAGGTGATTATTGATTAGTATGTGAACTGGAGGGCGACAGAACAGCAGGCTGTTTACTAAAGCAGAGGTCGGAAACAGCCGAGCCCTTACGAAATTACCAAAGCGCGGGAAATTTCCTACCTACTCTCCGTGCACTAGATTCGCGGCGCGGATTTCGAAAAGTATCTGGACTTTTCAGGGTCGGAACGTCGGAACCACGTCGCGCTCCCAGTGCACGGAGGTACACTTGATCACATGTATATAATTCCAGGTCGAAAATATTGACGTTCGAAGGAGACTCCTTTTCCTTTTATATAATCCTTAAATTGCAAAATTTCAAAAAACCTTATATATATATACGTCGTAAAACACAGTAGTTATAAATTATAATAAGCCTAGCATCGACTGAAAAGAAGTGAAATGCGCGTGTTATTGATCAATACGAAGACGAAGATTATGAGAGGGAGGATTACTGCTACCCCTTCCGCTGAACTTGAAGATCCTCGTGTTCTTGGCGCATAAGTCTGTACTCACCTTAAGATATGTTCGAATCATCTGTTACTAGATTACAGTATATAACTCACTAACAAACTTATAGTGTAACTTACACTTAGTGTAGATGTAATATCTCTGTATTTTGAATCAAGTATTATGTTGTATATATTTGACTCTTGTATTGTATCTGAGGACATCAGATATGACTGCAATAAAGTTTCTATTCTATATTTTTTGCTGAAATCGATTGATGCTCAGCTGTGTGAAGAATCTTCTATTGTGGTGCATCGATTCGAAGTGCATCGGTCAGAACTACTGGCAAGTTTCAGTTTCTATATTCGTATGAATGGATGACAAGCTGTTCCGCAGAGCACATACTGGACTAGCAACATCGTACATCGACATTATTTCATCAATCAAACTGGATAAACCGGTGACGTCATACCGGCTGTGAAAAGTTCAATGGAATTTGAATTGAGGTTGTAGTGGTGCATCAAGTTGCACCCACAAGTGTGGCCGGACCGTCGACCGGATTTGAATTTTCTGTCCGGCAGAAAATAAAAGCGTGCGGAAAATAGGAACCGCGTTGTCGAGCGACGAGTGGTCGGCCTTGACTGTGACTAACGGCGTCCAGCGTAGAAAAGGTTTTGGTTGCCTTCAACTGGAAAATCGGGTTCTTGTATTCGAGCAACCCATTGCTGATGCAGATCTGGTTTCGAAAATGCATCCCACCCGACCGGAAACCCACAGCCTTACCCAAAACGGGTTCAAATTTTGCGCCACCTCTCATGATGCACTTGTAACCAAAACAGCTTCACAAAAAAGTTGGTGTCTCTTCTATCATAGCTACCTGTCCAGACTGGTACCAGAATACATTTTCAGCAAGCACCAAAATAGCAATTCATTATTACCTTGTCTGACCAACTTTTTGCACTTTTTCTAGTTTGTCGAAGCTTTGAAGTGAAGTTCATATCAGCAAAGAAGGAAATTACTAATCAGTACAAGTTGAGTGCTCATTGAGGACCATTCACTATCTACGATTCACTGGCTTTTTTTGTCCTATCAGCATCAGGGGAACAGACGATATTTTCTAGTGAACATAGGAGAAAATAGTGAAATTGGCAATGAGATGAATTCATATTCTAGCTTTGATCTTTCTATTTGAGATCTCGCCATTTAATGCGATTCTCATAGTTTATAGACGAGTAACCCATTGAAAATGGATGCATTATGAAATAAATACCAGTGGAATCTATCTATGAATTTCTGTTCACACTCAATTCTTTCAAACACATCCGACAGACCTATTTGATAATTTACATTATTGAACTTCCATTTGAAACGCTTAATTCACCCCTAGAATCTCCACAGACGCTACAACCCCATTGGATTGTCAAATATGAAATGATTTTAAAACTTCGGTGGTCAACTTCGGTCAGATGGAGAACTTTTTTGGGTCAAAATTTGAAACTGAAATTCAATTTTATTCATAGAAAATGAATATGGAACTGAAATAAAGTGATGTTATTACTCGACTAATGAATATAATGCTTATATTGATAGGATTTTGGGGGTGACCGGAACTTTGGGACCAGGAATTTTGGAAAAAAACTAGGAAGAGGAATTTTGGGACCAAGTCTGGGGTCCCTACCTGCGAGGTGATTAGCAAACGATAGTCGGCCCTTTTGACAGGTTCACAACAATCTATTTTCATTACTGACATCTTCGGAAGGCCTCTCTTCCCAAATGTTATCAGATCTGAGTTTCTTGATTTCTTGAAACTAGAAATTCATATTTTCCTGATCAAGTAGCGAAAATAGTAGTTTAGCTTCAAAATCTGAATAAATAAACACATGAAGTATATTGAATAAATATTTATACATAGTTGAATAGCACTACAACTGGGTCGCTAATTCTATATGTTCAACGCCCTTGTGTTTCCAACAACCTGTTGGAGACACCTGATTCTTACCTGCGAAGACCCATCCCCTCTTATGTCGGAACCCTTTAAAAGGTATGTCCTAAAAAGTATTGATCCCAAAGTTATATCAGCGATTTTGGCTACATGGTGAGCCACAGAAATTAACGCAGTGATAATCTCAAGTGAGATAGCAAATCTCGACTAGTTGCCTTTTCATATTTTATTTTCGGAATTTCAATTTATCCATATTACTTCTCGATAATTCCATATAGATTAGAATATCATAGTCTGTTTACAAATAATATTATCTGTATTGTAACAGCATTCTTCATGTGCGAAGAATTTGACCTACAATCTTGAACCTAAGTTTTGATGAGTCCGTATACAGCAAGGTGGACCAGTTACACGACCTCTCGTTTGTCTAGCATTATAATATCGGAGTGATATGAGGGGAGATAACTCAAGTATGCTGTAGAACAGACTTCTAAACACAAGCTCTTCTCCTGACCTGTGATGCTCTCTCGCTAATCCGTTCACAGCATTCACAATCAAGCTTAATGTTATTGAATAAATATATATTTTATCTTTGAATACATTTATATGACATTGGTTTATAAGTATTTTAAACCAATTACACGAAGGAGAGTTCCACCATATTCATGGTAGATGGAATAAAGTGTGTGTTGCCATTCTCTTTTTGTCGTGTGCAGGAAAAGAGCCAGCAAAACTTTGGCGTTCTACAGCCATAATAATAATTAATAATAACGGCCTTCTTCGGATGAAGAACGAACTTTGGAATTATAGAAAAAAACTTGTTAGCCATAACCTTATTTATTTTTCTTTATGATTCCTAATAGTCTATCAACTATTTGATTTATAGATCAAGCTGAATATTGCTAGTTGGATTGTGTATGTAGTTCTGTTGATAGGTAAGTCGGACAAATTGCTTAAAATCTGAATCGGATTCATAGATCATAGAGCAGACTATTCACAATATTCTACTGGGAGAGATTGATGAAATTTTGAAACAAAAATGTTTGCAAACTCGGTCTTTGAGAACGTGACAGTCTCTTAATCGCCGTTAAATCTCTTAACCGCTCTCAATACCAGGGATATACGGAATATCCTCCCTCAATAATCTGTAATATTGCAATAAAGGGAAGAATCGGCTTATAAATGTAGGGAATAGGAAATTCACGAATGATGCATTATCATGTCTGAACTACTGAACTGATTAACTTGAAATTTTTTACATAGATTCTTAATTTACTGAGGATGGCTATAGAACTTTTTTTAAACTCTTCAATATTTCAGTTTGTCAAGTTTTCAATTAGACCCTTGAGGAACATGGGTCACCTACTAGTGCATGAATGAATTAATAGCAGGAAGCTTTACTGTAATATTTCATTGATTGAGAATTCTGTCCACTTTTACAATACTCGAGCTCTTTTCTATTCTGTATTTGAATTAAGATATTGTAAGCATACTGCTGTAGTATAGACAATGATATTTTCTTTTTAAATGCTAAGCTTCTATCATTACCACTTTTTTCCAACCACTTTAAAGATTTAATGTATGGTTATCTTAATAAACCAGACAGTAGCAAGTGGAAATTGAAAATTAAAAATTAAATACACGGGTATTCTTACTTTAAAACTTTTCTGACTGAAAACAGTGATATATTTATTTATTCATCCTTCTTGAATAGTAATATTCACATGAATAATACTTTCTACCCACTCATCAAACATATTTTCATCTTCCTCCATCTCAAGATTTGTATCCTAGTTTGTAACATAGTTGTAAAATTTGTAATAAACTGGCAGCCTTGATTCGAATCATTTCATGCTACACTTGAAATTCTCTTTCGCTTGTAATGTCAGAGGGAACCAAATAAATGTTTCTTCCCTTTTAATCGCATTTAAGATTTAGATAAGATATCAACGTGAGAAGGCAACATCTTAGTCCTTGAGAAGCGACAAATAATCTACAGCACATGATAAAATCATAAAATACTTGAGACTCAGATTCCAGCAATATATATTTTTCCCAAACTAATTCAAAACTTGCTACAAATCCGGGTTCTGCTTTTGACAAATAATATGCTGTTTAACAGTTATCCTGTTATCTGATTGTTATTCATTACTTTGATGCTGTTTAACAGGTATAATCACATGGGCTTGAAACATTAAAACATTTATAGTTGAACAACACAAATTTGTTACGGTACTAAATCTTCCTAAAAACCAGGTACTGAAAAACCCACAAATAATGCAAAAATTTACACATCATAAACGTCGGCGAATAATATTAAATATCGGGGCACCGAGCTTCGCTCATTATTTTTATTTATTGATAAACAGAACACAGTTCTCTAAAATGATCGTGTTTATATTTCACAGCTGGCTATACGTCATCTTATGAATTATTTCGGAGATGTGATATTTTGAATTTTCACATACTCACTTTTTTACTATCCATAGATGTTTCAGCCAAGGATGAATTATCCTTTTAATGTCGTTCAGCGAGTTTTCCCAAGGATGAGACCTGGAGCAATCGAATCTTTATATTATTAACCTACTATGTTCCAAATTTCGTGAAAATCGTTGGAGCCGTTTTCGAGATCCGTTAAACATAAATAATCAGATATAAAAAAGCCAGATATAAAAATAACCAGATATATAAAAAAAGAAATTGCTCGCTTAATATAATAGGATTTATTCGATCCTCTTGACCTCTATATACTATATTAAATATTGATATTATGATATTAAACTTACCGTATTGACTAATACTGATAAGAAAGACAATACTATTTTTGTGTTACTGTAAAAAAATGTCTATTGCAATAAGTTTTCCTTCAATTTATCAAAAAAGACACAGCTGCGATCAGACTTTTCCAAAAGTAGCGGTGATTTTCAGTTGTATTTATTAAAGATAGAACAGCTTATTGGAAATAAGTGCAGATCTATCTTTTTGAACACTACCTTCTGTCTAATACAGCGCTAATTTATCATAACAGCTCTCCAATATAGACTCCTACTTTAATATCAAAAATCAATACTCTTGTGACATTTTTTCAATTTCCAACAAGTTGTTTGTCAACTTCAGTTCTTATAGTCGTTAACTTTTTATTTTAACTTTAGCCTTATTTCAAACCCATTTTACTACAGAAGTAGGACTTTATTTCTGACTGGGAGAAAGGTGCAGTGACTTAACAATGAACGGGAAAATATTTTTCTAATAAACTCTAGAGAAAATTCAAAAATACATTATGCAATTTTCAATAATCAAGTACACAATCCAACCTACTTCTTCGTTACATCGTACAAGTAGACTTCACGTTTATTTTAATATCCTACGCAGTTGTTGAACTCATTTGTATTGCTTTTTACAGCATGACTTCACCAAGTTTGCCCTGAGATGAAGACTTATAAACTGAAGCTGATGCTCGACATACCGACGCAAGTATGTAAACGTCGACGACGCCATGATGATGCGAAGTTGGACATGGACTGGCTGGCCATAAATGGAACTTTAGCAGGTATTCAAAGCGAAATATGAGCGCTAAAGGCCGCTACACACTGCATACGTGGAGAAGGCACGCTTGTGCGTGGTGCAATGCACCGGTGGAATTTCGGGCGGCCAGTGTGTGTCTTCCTTTTACAGACAAGCATGTAATCACATCTTGCCATTACATCTTCAATTGCAGTTGCATTGCACATTGCAGTGACCAAGACAGGGGAGCATGTGACTATGTGACGATCACAACATTCGAGCTCTAAGGTGAGCTGAGCGCGAGATGCTCCAAGCGATATATTCTCCAGATTTACAGAATTATTGTGAGCTTTAGGGAGCCTCTATTGTATTGTATTGTGAAGTTTAATATTTCATGGTATACTTTCATGATAAGTTTCATTCCACATGGATGCAAATAACAACTTTTCTTTCCTCTAGTATTGCTAATGTGATCTAGTATAATGTTGATGACTCAATATATACTATATTATTTTCTTTGATATTTGTAATTGTAATATTTGTTATACTGATGAGGAACTGTTAAATAATTATTTATCTCTCAACTTTGATTTAATTTTATATTATTAATTTTTGTAAATGTTACCATAGGCAACAACATTCTTGTAACAATTATCAATGAATATATCTTATCTTATCTTAACTTTGAATAAACTTACTAGCCAGAGCTGGTGGAAATAGATTTTACTTATCGAAAGAGTAGTTTCGGAATCTATGAAACTCTAAAGATTTGTACTCTAGACAATAATTGAAAAATTGGAATCTGATTTTCGACTAATAGGGAGCCTTGAAGCTGAGCTCCAGCTTCAGCTGAAGGAGATTATCAAATAATAAGAAACCTGTGAGCTTAATTTTTGCGACAGCTACCAGCTTAGAACTAAATAATAGGGAAACTAAGAACCAAATTTTGATCAAAGTAATGGACTATCAAATAAAAAATGAGAGCCTTTATTTGAAACGTTCCGCAAGGAAGGATCAAAGGTTATGCAATACAATGATTTATAACTGATTAAATGTAAGTATAACATTTTGACAATAGTATTATTATGCTAATGATTCTGGGAATTCTCAATTATGAGGATTACACAATGAACTACTTGATGAATTGATAGTGGATAGCTTTACTTACTGAGATCAGTGTTATTATAAGCGGAAGTATGAGGGCAAATTAACAGAAAAGGCTTTTTCCTCCACCTACTGTCTAAAGTACTTACTTTACTCCCTGAAACATAATACTAAAGTGTCACTTGTCCGCTCTAGGTAGTAAAAAACAGAAAAACTCCCTAGGGAGTAAAAGTGACTCCATTTAAATAACATGGGAAGCATCTCTATTTTAAAAACTTACATGGATAGGTTAGAAGGTCTAAGCTCAGATGAGAAAGCGTAATAGAGGTGTCTGTCATTGAGTCAACTGAATTCAATACCACAACCAGAAATTTGATCAACTCATGAAATATATGTTTGTATGATATTATATTCTTAATATTAGTAGACGATAGAAATTTATACAATTTTTAAAATATTTTATTCTATTCAAAATACCAGCCAACAAATATTTTTGATCTGCATTCTGCAATTCAAATCTGAAACGCGTGATCTGGAGTCAGCCATTTTTGGTAGCCCAGCTGATACACTTGGCCGATAGATAGCGCAATCAGCAGTGCCTATCAGACGACCGGTTTCTACGTTTTAGATTTTAGGTTATGTTGTTAGGAAACAATGTCACAAATACGTAAGTTATTAGAATGATTTAATTTGCAGTTTCTATAAAAAAATGTAGATGGAGGAAAAATGTTGTGTACATCACGAGCGAAAAATACTTTTTCTCCCTCAGGAAAATTGTTGCCCTCGGCTTCGCCTCGGGCTTCAAACTTTTTCCCTCAGGGAGAAAAAGTCGTACTTTTCACTCTAGATATACAAATAACTATTTCCAACGCCCTGCCTCTTATAATACAGTATTTACATTTTAACGCCAGCCAAAGAGGTACTTCTCATTTATCAGAGAGAGAATTTTAATGATGTTTGAGCAAATATGGTGGAGAATGGAAGAAAAGAGAGAGAGAGAGTATGAGAGTGAATGAGAGAGAGGTGGGCAAAGAAATCAATTTCTATTTGAATCCCAATTTTCCTCGTATAAGGACAGAAGGTGTACGAAAGATGCAAAGAAAATTGAAGGATTATTTATGACCACAATCACCACTATAACAATCATTCTTAATTCTCGTGGCGGGAGGATGTGCTGCAGGCATGCAAATTTCGAATATCACAGATCTTCCCTCCCCCTGACTTCACACCAGTGTACCCTCCTGAACCCCCCCCCCTGCGCTTCATCAAAATACAACACCTTAACAGCAACTCTAATTACAAGGCGCGGCTTCAATGTCGTTACCCACATTTATCTTGATCTGTACTCTTGAGCTGCACCCTCAAAAACGTAAGCTCTATTCACGTCTCGAACCCGGCCGGCTACCGCCTCCTAAAAAATTAATCGCTTTTTTGAGTAGATGCATGTGCGATCATGGCACCTTCGTCTCTACTCTGGCCTATCATTTCAAAAAACAAAAGCTCTATATAGGATAATGAATGGACAACCTTGATAGTTTTTCGTGGCTGGAATAATCTATAGAGGTAAATAAAACTATGATAACATTCAATTAGAATATTATAATAGAGACCAAAAATACTAAGAACTACAGCAGAATATCGAGAATATGAATATAAAAAGGTTCTAGTCTTTGGATAGGAATTGAATTTGGATGTTTGCAAAATTGAAACTGTGCTGAACTGAGTTTCAAATGTTGAATACTGAAAATTATAGTTTTATTTCTGAGAGGATGTCTACATACAAGTATAATGTACAGTATAGTATGGAGTATTCATCAATACTCAAAATGTATCTATTTTGAAAATAAGGTTTTGGAGAATAATACCAATGCTTTCACAGTTTCACAAATTGAAGGACTGAAAAGATGTAGAAGTCATACTGAAATAGTATATTTCGCACCTAGAGCAGAAAATGAGATTTTTCCAGCTCGAAATCGGTTTTCAAGTCCGAGGCCGTAGGCCGAGGACTAGAAAAGATTGAGAGCTGGAAAAACATTTTTGCCCGTGGTGCGAACGATATTTTTCGCCACACTACAGGTATTGCTGACAAAATAAATAAAGAATACAAAATAAAGAATACAAAATAAAGAATACTCGTTAAGCTATCGTACATATCTCTTGATTTTAGTGGTAGAAGATTTGCAGTCAGGATTTCAGATTCCTTTAAAATTTCACTTGGAATACCACAGTCATCTTCAAGCATTTTTGAAAATTCGGAATGCACTAATCAACAATAAATAATTGAATAAAACTGGTTGCGAAGCGAATTAGTTTGATTCGAAACTGGAACTGAAATCATGGCGACTTCAGCTGATGATGAAAGTGGACACTCGCCCGATCTAGCGGATGACTTATTAACTACTTCCATGAGCGGCTGGAAAGAGACAACTTTCTGGCCTAGACCGGAAAAGAAACCCTTTTCTGACGTCGTCTGCAAACAAGGTCTTTCAGATCTACGTAGGGACTGGAAAACAGCTGCTTTCTGTGCAGTGTGGCGAAAATTATACTTTTATTTCTGAGAGGATGTCTACATACAAGTATAATGTACAGTATAGTATGAAGTATTCATCAATACTCAAAATGTATCTGTTTTGAAAATAAGGTTTTGGAGAATAATACCAATGCTTTCACAGTTTCACAAATTGAAGGACTGAAAAGATGTAGAAGTCATACTGAAAATTATATTCTTTGTCGAAATGATCGAGATTAGAATATGAGGTTATAATCGCCGAAGTTTATTTTCACATTAATATGAAATCAAATTCACTTGTATGCTGCCTTTGTCACCCTACTTCTGTGGTGATACTAGACCACTTCTATACCTATTCATCTATGCTTCTATATACCACTCCTATATACTCTTAATAATATATATGTTAATGATGGTGGTGATGCAGATAATAAATAACAAGTGAATATTTTCTTCCATTTTTCACATGCAGCATTTGAACATTGTTGGCAATTAGCAGGAGTATGTTGTGAGCATAAATCATGAAACGAAGACTATAACTAGTATGGGATGTGATGCGTTTTAGCTATAAACGAAACTTCGATCACAGGCCGGTGAAAGAGTTTCTTTCATCGCCTCGATGAAAGGTCGTATGTTTTCTCGATAGTGTATTTTATAAATTAGCTCTAGAGTCGAGATAAATTATATAGAAGTCAGCGAAGGCCAGATGTAATAAAATAATTTATTTGCGTTAGAGCCTAGAGCGTAAAAATGCGCTTATTAGCATATTCGAACAGTATTTTATAATCCGCCATCAGCACGTTATTTGAGAAGAAAAATGTTACAATCTTGGGACAACTATCGAAAAATGAGCCTCCTTGGTATACCAACAGAATTAGTCAGAAGAACTAGGCAAATAGACTAGCATCAAGAAGCTCCGGTTTCCAATCAGCGAGAATCACTAAATATTTCCCTATCTATTTATTTTTTTCAATATCTTTCAATTCCAATTTTTGAACACGTTTCATTGAACCCAAGTGACACTTTTGAAAAATGGATCTAGTAACTAAGCGTATTTATCGAATGTTGAAGACATTTCATTCTGAAGTACTGTATATTCCCACTTTTATCACGGAATATCTCACTTCTATTCCCACTTTTCATCAAATATAATATTAAAATCCAATAAGAACCCCATAATCTGAATGTTTAGGGCATGGGATAGACCACCCCAGTAGGCTTATAAAACATTCAATGCAAAGAATTATGTGATTGAAATGCCATAGAGCCAGGAGATATTAGTAAAAGAAGAACCTTGCAAAGGGTTGTTTCTGTTAGTTTTACTGTTATCTAGAAACATCAATTGAGTAGTCGATTAGTATGGTTGTGGGCGACTGGAATCGATTCCATTCATTCTATGTTGATGGCGCATAAATATATTTTCCAATTCGTACGCTATCGCAAAAGAGCGTTGTCATGTTCTCCAGTCACAGCTACAACAAGAGCTAGTAAGAAAAAATATTATAAATAACACACACGTTCGAACTGGCCGTAGTTATATGCAAAGCACAAATATTTCGGAATCGTAAAATCGAATGAGTATTGTAGAAAATACCCACAACGACGATGATGATAGTCGAAAAGTTACGAGGCGATAAAACTTGTGTAAACTTGGGTCCATGTAACGGACCAAAACACTGTGAAACAAATCTAAACCGATTACATTACAAAAGTGGTACACTACTAATGATTGAGCCCGAACAAAACCACGGGACCTCGCGAAAGAGGGAGTGAGAGAGTGTGAGAAAGCCAACAATAATAATTATTCTTGGTGAAATATTTTGGAATTACCATTCTGACGTAGAGACATGTGTTGTCGGCATTTTTATGGGTGCTCGCTCATTAGGAGGCCCGTGCTTTGGAGTTTAGAGCCAGGCCAGCGCCATAAGTAATGTTTGCATACGAAAAGGGTTGCAGCCGCCACAGAGTGATTCATTATTGGAACAATGTTCGCCTCTCCATGCGTTTGTGCTTTGTTACTCACAAAAGAACACTATTTGTGTTTGTGAAATTAGGCAGCACGCACTGCAAGTGTCCAGCCATTTTCGGTAGAAAAGAGATGGAAGACTGAACCAGTAGAGAGAGAAAGGTAAAGAAAGTGTATTGATGTATAGGTAAGAGCTTGAAAGGAGTAGGAACATGATTAGAGACCATTATCTGTCCAATCCTTCTTTTTATTATTCTTTTTATCCTACTAACCGTTCTCTTACCTTACGGCAGTAACCATTCAACATCCCAAAACTTATCCAAAACAAACAACAGCATTCAGCTAATAAACTGTTTATTCAAAATATTTCATACCGAACAAATAAAGTGTCGGGTCACATGTAAAAAGAAACAAACATCGTTTACATACACGCTTGTTAGGAGTGATGATAAAGCTCTTCATAAGAAATGTTATAGTAGAAGAGGTTTCAACTACAAGTAATGAATAAATGTTGAGAGTTGGAAAGAGTGAATTGTAAGAGTTCATTTTAAATTCACTCATAATCTGCAACCAGCAACCACTAATTAGTTCTCTGTTGGGCTATGACGTCAATTCTTCAATGACTGTACCTGTCTTTAGTTTGAGATGGGAACTGAAAATTCCAGGTGGACATTGCATTTTCTGGAGGTTTATCTCTTGTTTTATAAATATCAACTCGAGTTCTGGAAGGTTTTTATTTACCCTGAAAAGATGATTCGCTATAATTTCTATGCATTTTGATTGTGAAGAGTAAGTAATTCAAAGGTGTTACATTTGAAAAACGGATAATGTCAAATTTCAGCTATCATCATATAAATTTACATAGAAAAGGCATGGGCAGAAATCGTATTTAAGAAGTTACAACTATTCCAGATTCCAGTTTTTGAACAGAATAACAATATTTTTGTGAAATATGTACATGCTACAGTGTAATGACATGATAGTTCCAATAATATCATAATACTTGTGTTTGGATGATGGTGATTATGTTAAAAGTGTACCAAACTCAGTAAATTCTATCACCCATTTTATTATTTCAGTTGATTGACCTCTTTAGTAAAAATCACTTGGCTAATAAATAATGTTACTGATTCGGAAGTCAATATTCAAATTACAGCTAATTTAATGACTTTATCTTTAGTAGAATTTCTAGATTTATGGTCAGTTTTTAGACTGGGAGCGCTGACAGTCCGGCCTTCATTAGTAAAGAGAGTCTGATGTGGAGAGAATAGGCACAGGATTGCTCAGTCTACGCTCTCATTTGCTTAATCAGAGCTCAGACATTCTTCTGTCCATATCAGCCCCACCTTTTCATGCATTATTCATGCGTACAAGCCAATCTTAAAGCCGTGTAACTTTTAGTGGAAGACCTAACACTCATCCTACCAAATTATTCATCTTGAGAAAGTATAATTATTATTCTGTTGCAGACTATCCATTTGAAATTGATTATTGTACACTGTACATGGAAGAAAGTTATAATGAGTAATTGAGTTTGTGGAAATCGCATTTCCTCAGTAGATTCTATTGATAATTAAACTGGTGAAAATAATCACCAGGACCACAAATAATAGGATACCAAATCACCGGACTACCATTCATTTTCAAACTTTTCTTATCAGCGTCTTCCGTGAATGGAACACTTTCCAACTCCATTCGATTCATCAAGAGCCAAGTGTGCTTTATCTTGTCCTTGAGGGAATATCTTGATGAAAAATACCGAGTATGCCATTGAGAGTATTATTTGCTCGACATCATGAATATTGATTATTCGAATATTGATTGATACGTTCAAAGAATATACTGAAGTCTATGTAGTTTATATGTACAATACATATAAATATCATAGGAAATTGCATTTAATCTCCATATGTTTTATAATATCCAGTTATTACAATGTGAAGTTGAATGGAGCGGTCATACCAGTTTTAATAATTAAATCTATGCACATGCACGAGTACTGTTTGTGATTTTTAAAGTCTGAATTTCATCAAAACTTTGGTTGTATCCAAACGGCTTACTGAATTGATATGACTGATTTCCCTCTGTATGGTTTCTGAATGGTATGTTTATTTTTTCCTCATATTCTGAAGTTCGTGTTACGTGATTCGCAACATGAAATATCGTATACTCTAAATCAGTTCACAAAATATGATGAAGAGAGGATGAGAGAGGCCGAACAAACAAGCAGGTCTGTAACTTTGACACTACAAAATTAACAAAAACATAATAATTAATTAGTGGAACGCCAAGTAGCTATCCAGAGCAGCACATTACTGCAGTGCGTGATTCCACTTCTTGTCCCATCCATCATCACGCAACTCCACGCAATTCGGGTCGACGCTAAACATTCATCAACGTTTCCAAGACTACGATACCACCCGCTGGATTCATTTTTTCAAATTTTATTTTAATACGTAGTTTTTTAACGTTCAATCTACCATTAAAAGGATGTGAACCACGAACGCTAGTCGCAGCACGCACTCATTTTAGTCTGACGAATGGACGGACATTATTGAAAGCTGCCTTCACGATTAAGACATCTTTTAGACTCGGAAGATAATGGCTGTAAATGGAGCGGAAGCAAACCTGCATTTTGTTTTTCATTAATATCATGGACGAAGTATGAGAAGGGAAGTGATTGCGTGATATGAAGTTTGGATTGCGCATTTAAACGTTTTATAAATGTAGGCAGATCGAACTCTCGATGTTCAGTGTTCGGTCGATGTTCAATCGACCTTCTGTTGTTATTGGGCAGCTTGGCTCAACCAATCACGTATTCTCGGATGATTGAGCTTTTAATATTAAGAGAGCTCAGGCCTCAGATGATAGCGCGTAGATCCTCTAACTGAGTATTTCCTGTACCAAACACCAACACAACATAACTTTTTCAAGTTATTTCTTGAGTTTTCTTCCGAATTCATACTTAATTGAAATTATCAAGTTTTGCAACATCAAAAGAAATATTGACAGGAATTATTATTTTTGATCAGCGTGAAAGGACTTTAATAATACATATGAGTAGATTGTGAAAGTAATAGCACGTTCATTTAACCGCAACTACATGCTAGGCGCCTTCTAATGATTTTACACGCGCGCGGTACTGAGTGCCACTATATGTAAATGTGTGTTTTCAAACCTTTCACAAACTTATTCCATAGAATTTGAGCTGTACATGGATGATGAAAATGAGAAAAACTTTTTTGATACGATATTATTCATTCACAATAATCATTTAAATAGACATTGAGAACATTGTATATTGGGAAAATATAATTGTGGGTTTAGCAGAGAAAACAAGCTTATATGAAAATACAAAATAATAATATTAGTATTTGAGGAAAAGTGGTTATCAACTTCAGCATTAAAGGAAAATAACATTTAAAAAGGATAATATAATGAAAAGAAAAGATTATTGAGTACAATTGTGAAGTTTATCTATCTTAAAAATGAGGTCTTTCCACTTCAACAGTCTGCTGCACACCGAAGAAACGCCCCCAGACTGCCACCAACACTGTCATCTACTACGGAAAGGTATGATGAAAGAAAACGTGGAAGCACTGGAGATGGTAGCTATTGAAGCCACCTTAAAAGAACGAATATGCAGGAGTGCGGTACGTTATGCCGCTATGCGTGTAATTGAGGGTTAAATTAAATGAATCTGGTGAAATAATAAACTCTTCATAATCTCCTGAAATATGGTTGAAATCTTCTTGGAAGAATGTTTGCTATTAATAATAATCACACAAGCTATTCAAATCTTTCCACTGATATATTTAAACAACCAATGAAACAAACCAAACAGACAATCACCCAAACAAACAACCAATCTTGTCCCATCAAAGAACCAAACTAACAACAAACCAAAATCTAGGATATTGAAGCCTTTAAATTATAAACTAGGATCCAATATCGTAATAATTGAATGACAATCAAACTATTACGTTGCTTGGCATGAACTTGAATCATTCTTGTTCTACAGTATAAGATTACTATAGTCCACTACAGAGAGGACATTAAATGGTCATGTCTACAACATGGAAGTTGCACTGTATAAATAATTGCTACTCTGCCACACCACCAACTCTACAAGAACGGTAGATATACTTATCCCTATATCTCAGTATCCTAAGCCAATACCGGTAATGCTATAATAGGTGTACTGGTACTATACTACGTATAGTGGCCGCACTACATGATTATCGCCATAACTCACTTGCACATGAGTCATATAACATGTGCCAGTTATCAGCTTCAGTTTGTTGGCTACGAACACAAGTTCATGTGCACCATAGATATATCAACAAGTCGTTCCAAGCCAAGCTAAGTAATTATTATAGTTCCGTGTTCTATTACTAGATTACTACCCAATTATTATTGAAATAAACTTGTCACTACGGAATGAATTGCATGCTGGGAGTTAGATAAAGTGGCCGAAGAAATGCTTTTGTAAAAACTTTACGGTTTCTTGGAAATTTTCAGAGTTCAGTAGAGAGAATAATGAGAAACCATAAATGAGATGCCTTGAAGTTAAAAACTTTGAAGGAACTTTAAACCTCTGCAAAATACGCTTGAAGTATTTTCATGAACGTTAGTCTTTGAAGCTAATGCAGCTTTCTCTTTTCCAGTTCAATTTTCCATAGTTTGTATTCTGTATTTCCAGAAATTGGATGATGAAAATATTATTTCAATGAATTGATAATACGATAGCACGTCCAGAAAGTAAGTTCCGTTTCAATTTATATCTGCTACAGCGCTGCGATCGCAGTTCCGCACATGTGCGGTAGACGCTTTGTATCAAGGAGAAGAAACGTGCGCCATTTGGAGATCGCTGTCAGCCACGTACGTTTAGTTGTGTTTGTTTACAATATCAGTGTTGATTGAAAATCCCGCCGCTTGTGAAATCAGGTCTGTGATTCGTTTTCTGAATGCAAGGAAAGTGAACCCAAGTGAAATTTATCGGAAAATTTGCGATGTTTATGGACAAAGTGGGATGAGTGATTCAATGGTGAGAAGATGGTGAGAAGATGGGTCCGTCAGTTCAATGACGGACGTAGTGATGTGCTTGTTGAAGAACGAAGTGGGCGTCCATCTTTGGTTACAGAAGAACTGGTTCACGCGATTGATGACAAGATCCATGAAAACCAAAGGTTTACAATTAGTGCTCTCGCTATGGAATTTCCCCAAATTTCACTATCACAAATGCATGAAATTGTTACCGGAAAACTGAAATTTCGACAAGCTGGAAGAAACTGTTCCCAACTGGTTGAAGATACAGGCGGCAAATTTCCATGAAGAAGGCATACAAAAACTTGTGCCACGCTATGACAAATGTCTGCAAAATTTCGGTAGTTATGTGGAAAAGTAGTTTAAGAATTGTAGAATTTTGTGCAATAAATAACTTTTCTGTATCTGTACACAATTTAATTTTATTATCAAACGGAACTTACTTTCTGGACCTACCACGTATTTGAGAGCCTGTCATCACAGAAATGCACTATTAGAACAATAATTGAGTTATAAAACAAATTAAATCGATTATGAAAAAGTAATAAATTAAAACACTGTATTTTTTAATTAATACAGTAACGGTTGCTCAAAAGCCGGTTAAATTTTAATCGTGATTAATTTCTCGAGAACCATAGAAGGCTTTTCACGAGAGCCAATCAGAGAAGCCTTTTTTTCGAAAAAGCCTTCTCTGCTTGGTTCTTGAGAAATTAATCACGATTGAAATTTAAGAGGCTTTCGTGCAACCGGGCCTGAATGTGATAAATCAGTTATCATTAGAAAGAATAGAACTACTTTGTTGAACTCTTGAATGGATTGGGGAGTGGGAATAGATTAGGACTAATAATAATATTGATTGACATTTATTCTAGTTCGGAGACAGACCGATCACTCGCTGAGTGGGTGGGTTCTACTGATTCACATATTATTAACAATTTTAAACAAAATTTTTATGAATAAACATTCATTTGGATTGAAATAAGAAATACAATGTTTAGGAATTGTCTGCATTAACTGTCTATCTCTCACCTCTCAGCCAACGTTTGTTGAAGAAGGCAAGGATAGACCTTACAAAACATTTTGAACCTAATCGCATAGCCAATTTTGCATAGCTTCCGGAGAAGCACGCTCAACACTAAACTCATTAAAAATAATTTAATTACTTTTGAGAAGTGGAAGGCTATTAACACAAATATGTGAGGTCACAAGGTCACACTACATAAGTGGAAATGTACTTCTTGTCAAATATGAGTTCAGGTGGGAATTAACAAAGCAGGAGTTTGGTCTTTTGAGGTTATCTTGATATGATATGTGCTTACACTACATTTTGAACATTATTTTCTCTGTCTCTGTCACACTCTCTCAAGTCATTTCTCCCTTCCCTTAATGTTCATTTGCATCTTCATACATTTTGTCGCTCTTCCTCTACACAAGTCACGTGCTGGTCACCTCTCCTTATGTTTTCCTCTTCATATTTTTATATCACACTTATACTCTCCCTCTTACTTCCTCTATATTTTACTCTCTCACTCATCTCCCCTCCACAGCTCCTTACAGCTAATATGTTCAAAATAAATCATCCAAATGGCTAAGATTAGTGTGTATTCATCCCTTCTATATCCATAATTTTACCGTTTTTCACTCAAAGACTGTCCTAATGTACGTTATTGTGAACTGACTACGGTAAAGCACGCCTTTCGGTTGTATTGCTTCGGTGAGCCATTATCTTTATTTATTGCAAGATTAACCCATCAGGCAGTCTGCTGAGTGCAGGATGGCTTGCTATGCTCTTTGCATTGCATTTAGATAGATAGCTTCATGTGACTTCCGTTACCTTCAACTGAGCTAAACATTCAGCCAATCATAATAAGAAGTGCCTTATATTTTAAAAAACTTTGAAAATTCCTCATCTTGTCAAAAATTCCAAATCTTTCTGGGATTCTATACTGAATATAATATGAATTTAAATTTATGAAATAGAACTAATAATACGGTATTCTGTTTCATAACTAAATTTTAGGTCACAGCTGGTTTGCACAGTAAAAATCCGTATAACCTTGAACGAGATGTAAAAGTGATATACCAATTTTATTTTGATAGAGGCATATACATCCTATACTATTAAACGAGCAATTTCTGTTTATATGTTTAGATGTTCAGATGTTTAGATTTTTAGATGTTTAGATGTTTAGATGTTTAGATGTTTAGATGTTTAGATGTTTAGTTGTTTAGATGTTTAGATGTTTGTATTTCACCGGATCTCGAAAACGGCTCTAACGATTCTCACGAAATTCAGAACATAGTAGGTTTATAATATAAAGATTCGATTGCACTAGGTATCATCCCTGGAAAAACTCGCTGAAGGACATTCAAAGGATAATTCATCCTTGGAAGAACATATTTCATCGTGTGGGAGATAAGCTGTGTAATCATTCAAACAGCTTACCGTATCTTGCGAGAAATATTATCTAGAAATTTTAATAGACTCTATCAAATAATCATGTTGACATGACATGGTTTATCACTCTAAATTAGAGTATATCATAATATTCAAAGTTAATCATTATTTTACAGTTTTAAGTGATTAGTGAGTGTTATTTTGTTATTCAATTTTGTTTGTAAACAATCTAAGTTAGAACTTTTCTGTTTTTAAATATTTTGACTGAAAACCTGGATTCAAGTGTATAAAACATAACCTACTTTTTGGACCATTTATAGTGTATAAATCAAAATTCGGGGAAGAAACAGTTTTGGGCTGTGCCTTTTTGTCCTTCCCCAATCATTTTGAAAAATTTTGCTCTGTTTATCAATAAGTAAATAACGAGCGAAACACGGTGCCCCGATATTCATTAATAATAATTGACTTCCAAGTGCAGAACAAATAATAATATTTTATAAATTGGTTTCTAAAATCTGAAACTTTTGTGTTATTGAGTTTATTCTGTGATCTGAGCTACAATGTGTCATATTGGTGGTGTATTGCTCACTAAAAAATTGAATTTTTCATTTGACTCTTTTCAATAGGATATTAATATTGTTTCCCAAAGCCCTCTTGTTTTGGAAAATCATTGTATAAATGCAAGGAAGCACGAAATGAGATTAGATGCTCCGCAATATTCTTAGTACTCAGTACTAAAGAGCACATTCTCTTCGGAGAACTACGATGAACATCAATATATCTCTCAAAGAGGTTTCTGCCTTTCATACAGTTTGCAAAAACGTCGATATTGTTAGCTTGAATGTGGAACACGTCTTAAATTCTGTTGCAGTATTTTGAAGATGACATTCTGAATATACTGTTGTATGAGGTTTGTTATTATAGTACTGAGCCACATAAGAAATCCCTCGAACTATCTGTAGCGGCTATTGATTCCCTAATAGATTCCAGCTTTTGTGAAGGATGGATAAATCATCAATTGATTATTGACATATTGATATATTGATTATGATATAAATTTACTCCTCTAATTACATTTAGAAGGGTCAATTTTACAATATCATTAATTATATAATATCATCAATACAATATTCAAATAACATATTGATTATGATAGATAAATTTATTCCTCTAATAACATTTAGAAGGGTAGAACCTGCACTCCCTTGCCACGATACTATCATTGGCTATGTTATTTCAATTAGTTTCAGAGATCTAATTGATTTTTGAGGAATTTAACAGAATATGTGAAAAGAATTTCACTTTGATAGGGAGTGATGTTGGATTACAAATGGATTGAGCATTTCGTTGACAAGAAGCGATTGAACCAAACCAGTAATGACCTGCCGCAAATTATTGTTTCTCTCTTTAATGATGCATAATAGCATGTATATTTCAGCAGCAACTGGAACACTGCCGTCTGCTGGTGAGAAAATGATAACATTTCAGACCTGTAAAATTTAGAAACGAAAATGTTGTCACCGCCTTTTAAGGATTTAATAGTTTTTTTATAGCACAAAACAGAGGCAAGCGTATCTGAGTAATTTGACCTGAGAAGAATTCGGATTTGTCTGAAGGCTGCGTTGCATTTCTCAAGTGTCAGACACCAAAGTCTAAAATCTTCCTTTGTTGAAATGAGAACTCTGAAGGTCGACTGTGTCCAAATATTAAGCTTAGTTTTATACGACTCTGTTTACTCTATTTTTGTGATTTCAAGTTGTTGACCACAGCTACAGCCCGTTCATAAACAAGGTAACACTTTGAGACATTATATTAAGCTTTGTTCTCTTTGTTTGCAGATTGAGCAGATATTGGTAAGAAGCCATTTTGATTATTTAGTAAAAGTAAATCACAAGTAGGCCTAATCTCAAACAACGTTCAAATATGTAATAGGTAAAATGCTTAGAATTAAATTATGCCATAAAACATTAGAATAGTTCCAGTGAAATATTGTTCAGGTGGTTTCCATGTCACATGTGTCACCGTTGTCAGGAGGCAGATATCGGGAACCTTTTAATATTTACTTTAAATCCCTCGACTTGTAAATCCTACCACTGAATTCCTGGGTATTTTCTATTGGAATTAGTTCTTACATTACTATATTGAATAGTATTATCTGCTCGGTTCTCATAAAAGTGATTAACTTACTGTTGAATTATTGTTTATTAATCTTGGATTCCTTGGATTACTCCCTTTAAAACAAAAACAATAGAATTATTATTTTGGTGGAATGAAAACTCTGAGTTACGTTCAAGCCGTACAATATTGGTCACCGCTCCACAGGATCTATACATTTCCAACACAGGAAGCATAAATTGGTGCAATTTAAATTCCCAACTGATAATGAGAGTCCTTATCATAGCGGGCACAGCTGTTGAAACTCCAATATCGAGCATGTACTTAGTTACTCCGCAGCTGAAAATTACTTCACTTCCGTCCGAGTAACTCATTTTTGCCTGGCAGTAATCGCGTTAACTCCATGTCTCCAGCACAAGAAGTGCTGATGTTTATGTTGAAGTTCGTTACCAGAGCACTAGAGCACACAGACGATAAATCGATATGGATAAGTTGTAGCCCTATTTCTGATGAACGGAGAAATGCGGGTATTTCGCTGTTGGCCAAGTTACCTTAACAGCGAAAACGTTAAGTGATACCATAGCTGGCCGGTTCACGCAGGATTCTCTCGGCTCTCCTAAGTCGTTTAATAAGACTTTATAATCGACGCCGGGGATTTAGAACAGGATAGGTGGAACACTACCTTTTGCTCGATACGATAATCTCTACAATAAATACAGATAATGGCGTTATGTATTTTGGCCTTTGTCCAGCTTACATTGGAGAAGAAGTGCAACGAGTAGAAGTAAAAAAAGAGGAAGAAGAAGAAAAATGGGAGAATAGCTGAAGCGAATATCCAGGGTGTCGGTAATGTGTGCTAAAACCGTTAAGATAGCCTCCCCCAGACAGAATGTGTAAAGCTATATAGTGTCCTACACTGTTGTTTTCTGTTCATAATTCTGACATCATGCTCCACACAGTGTTTTATCCCATATTTATCCTCGCCTCAAGATAATCTTAATGTTTCCGTCCCATCGCTTGCGCGCGCAATTTTTGTGCTGAGCATAAACCATTGAGAACTCCTGCGGTTTACAGGTTAGCATAATATAGAATGTAAATGGGGCTATGCTTGAATTTATATAAGAATAATACTGTATTTATAAGCCATTATTTTCACGATAGTATTACCATCGGGATAAAATGGTGCATTATCCTTGTTACTGTCCTGCATCTTTGAAGTCTGACATGTTGCATTAGGTTCTTAGTCTGAAAAAGGATGTACAATGTATGCTATCAAGTATCGACATTCACTCTCAGAAAGAAAACTGCATTTTTGAAAAAGCTTCAAGTCCATTTGTATACTTGATTTACATATTTTGAAATAACGAAACTAATTAACATAATCCAATAATATTATATATTTGCATTTAAACATTTTGAATCATCTGAGAAATTCATGTGTTATATTTTTGAAATTAAACTACTGAATGAAACAAAATGAATCACACATTATTTAAGGAGATGATTCAAATGATTTTTCAAATTTAAAGTAAAATAAATTGATGATAAGGATTGTGCACTCTACTAGTCGACTTGTTAACAGTGGAGCACTATTTTTCCAATTTGCTTATTTTTCAAGAATGAATTAAACTATAGAGTGGATCAGCTCAAATTTCCTTCATATAATCAAACACTTTCTACTAAGAATGAGAAAATTATCAAATGCCAGGCATTTCCGACAATATATGCACTTCCAAGCTAATAATCATGATATCGATACTTGTAAACAATTCATCAACTTTAAAATATCTCAAAATCCTGTCGAACTCCTTGATTCTATGAGATAAAAGTTTGGAAAGATTATGATTGATTTCATCAACATTTGAAATTACCGAAATTTATAAAGCACATTTTGACCAATGTTTTTGTAGTCAACCTCAACTAACGTTCAACTCGAATAACGATTATGAAGAATCTTGTTCCAAAAAATAATTCTCAAATAACTTTCAACTATATATTCGAGTATGTATGATCACCCATAATTCAATTGTGTACATTCCATTCAAATAATATTATTTTTCATTCGAATTCTGTATCGGAACTTAATTTATCTTGTGCTATTCTTCCTAACAAGTACTGCGAACACAAACTCGAATCACATCCTCGAACACAACAGTAGTTGCCTCTCCATTGGTTGTAAACTTTAGATGCTCTTCCACCTGGTGACAAGTCAGCCGCCTACGTCCGGAGACTCCAAATGATTCAAACAGAACAGGCTACTCATCTTATTAGTGATGGAGAAGTGGAGTAGGGGAGATGACATTCACCATTAGTTTCCGTCAAAGAGGTGAACTATCAATCTGAGGTCCTTTCTTATGTAGATTGGATGTTGTAGAAAGGGGAAGGGAGAGACGATCGTATACAATGATGAGATATTGAAGAGGGCAACGTGTAGCTATGTGCTGCTTGCAGCGTCTCTCTGGGGTCGAGAAAAGTGTAAAGTCGTTTTATGGATCTCACAGCTACTGGCCTCGACCATTAACTGGCGTAATTTATAGCGTCCCGGGCGCATTTTAAGCAGCCGCCGCTCGACGAATTCCTAGCCGAAGAAATGGCGCAGTGCAGCAACAACATCGAATTCCGGCCAATAAAATCGCCGAACCGATCACCTATGCTCGCCGAATATTGTCAATTACCCTTGTGCAAAGTGTGTATGCGGTGCGGTGCGTTCTACTATCGACAGCTGCCAACTCGATATCGAATATTAGCGCGAACCCATCCGGACTCCGGACACCACCTCCAACATGCAACTGCCCAATTGCTGCTCTGCCCTCATTTACAGTGTCCTCTCAGTCGTGCCGCTATCGGTCGGATCTCTAAAAGCTGCGGCACTGTTCTTTAACACTATTCTATTCGGGGGGCCGCTAACTGTGATGGAAAAAAACTTGTCTTGAATGAAATTCTCTCAATGCCTATCACATAGTGACAACTTCAAATTGACAATTCATCACCATACTGTAACCATATATCATCAACTGGATATTATCATTTATGACGGTTATAATACAAGGGTGGAAAAGTGGAATTAGAATGAATTATACAAGGATAGTATATACTATTCTTGTGTATATAATAGGTAGATAAAATAATTATCTGTGATAATAATTTAAGTTGATAATATTATATGTTATTGTAATAATATGACTCATCTGTAATGACCTAGCCTAATGTACTTGATGTATTTTTTTGGTTGAAATAAATCATTGAATCATTGTGAATTATATGGGTCGAAACATGGGAGATTTCGTATCTGCATGGGGAAAGTATGTTTAAAACAAAACAATCAAATCATTAAATCAATATCAACTTGTTAATCAAATTAGGTATTGTGATGAATCTTTTAAATAGATCTCATGAGAAGAGAGAAAATTGTGATTACCTTTTAAAATGAAAGAATTTTGCTAAAGGAATAGTTAGCGACCGAGCGATAAAGCTTACTTATCAGTAACTGTATATTAGATAAGAGTACCGTTCTGTACTGAATATTTTCTAGAAAATTATTCAATAAAATTAATTATTCTGCAAATAAAGCACGAATTATTTATGAATTGCTCATTGAATTTTGAGGTTACACTTTGTTTACTGCCGATCAGATGTTTAAAGCAGCCTGAACACAGCTGACTGATTCAAAGTATTGTCAAATATCATGTCAGATTCATGCAAGGTATAATATCATTTCTAAAAATTATAAAAACTATCAATAAAGGACCAAGAATTTCGAATAAAAAATAAAATGTATGTATTACTGTTGAAATTATTTATTATTTAAGAAATTATATTATAATGTCAAGTCTTATTGTAACTAACTAGGTCATAGCATGAAATTATATTATTGGTAAAAACTGCAGAAATTAATTATAACAGTCTCAGACATAATAAAAATAGTATAAGAATATTAATTTATTAATTATTACTTCAACTGAACCACATGGTAATTAAATCTCTTTGGCAAGCCCAAGCCAATCATAGTGCATAAAAATAGCACCAAAAAGGTGATCGTTTGAAAGCAACACCTGTTAATCTACTATCAGACAACAAACCTGCCTTATCATATACGCTAGCACATGTACATTGTATGAGAGGAACTATGTCTAGAAGATTAAGCAGTTTTAAGAATTACATAAATTGAATTATTATTGTAATTAAAGGAATTATATTCTACTGCCTGCCACTGACGTCACGTCTACGTCACAATCGTTCTACCAATGGCAAATTTTCATGCAAATTATTACATCGAGATTCTCAGAAGAAAGGTCTAGCCAAGAAGCTTAGAGAAAAAGACAGCACTTCCCTTTTGAAATCCTCACCGTTCAGATCTCTTTATAGTTACCAAGACCTTTTCGTAAAAAATTCTTGTTCGATTTTATATGTTTTATTTGTGAGCCAATATTTTAGGCCAATCTATTTGTTATTTGTAAATTTATATTCATCAATCGATAAATTTAAAAGTTTAAAGTTAAATCATCCCTTAATTAATTTGGTGAAGGAAATATTAAATTAAAATTCCCCACGTGCTGAAACCGAAGCCTGGATTGCTGCCGACCAAACAATTTTGATCTAAAGAAGAAAACCACGACCGCCAAGGAATTTCACGTGAGTTATAAGTTTAAAGGGGCCCCAATCTACGCTTCGAAAAATATTACAGTGCAGAAACATAAATTTTTTCTTCGTTAAATTATTGGCCACGCCGACAAGCGCTTTAGCATTTAAGAGCCTAGAATTTATTCATATAGAATTTCTAAGAATTTGTAGTTGATTAGCTATCCTCCGCTGCCAGAACCACGACCCCGAGCATTTTAAAAATATTTTATAATTCATTTTCACTATTTTTTCAAAACTGTTAAATTTTATCAATTGTAAAATTCTGTCGAATCACGCATGATATCATGCAAGTACAAGAAAATTGCTAATCATTTTTGTTAATGTTAAACCACTTTCAATCAGTAAATTATATTCTGAATCTGCACTGTGAGATCATATATTTTATTATAATATATTCCAGTTTTGTTAATTCGTTTTCTGAGTTCGATTATTTCTTAAGCCTGTCAATTATTGTGTCTGATACGTTCTATATCATCAAGAACCGATCGAATACGATCATTGAAATAATTGAATTAAGCTGGATATTGGAACAGGTCTAAGTGGATGTAGCGAGTGGGGTCAGATCGAGATATTTATTCTTTGTCCTTACCTGCTCATATATCAGCTTTTATCTGTTACTAACCTCGACTTAGGAGCGAACACATCAATTGTACAGCAGATGCAGCCAGAGATCATATAAATTCCTACAATAGAGCTTAAAACCCGACAAAACTCTGTTCTCGAAGTATATTCTGAACGATGTTTGGTCCAAATACCGTATTTTAATCCTTCAGAACTTATTAGAGACGCAGTCCCGTAAATTATCTACATCGGGATTTTTGCTCGACCTGTATGATTTTGTATGCTCATTCTTCACAGGTAATAATTTTAAGATATCCGTCTTCAGTGTTTAGCGATCGCTACACTGCTTATAAAAATTTCATCACTATACAATCTGTCATTAGAAGAATCAAGGGTGAGCGAGCGTTTAGGCCTCCCGCGATTCCGACAATTGCATTGAATCTTGTAGTGAATCAATCAGTCTGGTGTACACTCAGCGTCCACGCACGCAATTGCAAAATTTATAACCTCAACACCGTTGATTTAGTACAAGATTCACCCTACATGTGTGAAGCCGTTAAAAAACGCTTCACAGTATGTAGACCTGCTTACTAATCTTATTGATCCAAAATGCTAGGAATCCTCTTGAGAACCAAATGAAGGGGAATCAAATTGATTCTCGCTATCCCCAATTAGCTTGCTATAGGAACGTAGCTGAAAATGATTAGGGATTGCTTCTTTCCCAAGTGCATAGTCAGTGGAAGATGCGTTCATCCATTCCCAAATTTGAAAAAAAATGCTACTGCCCAGGTCCAGTGGTAATGACGTTCATGACGAATAAAATAAGAAGCTCCAGCCTAGAAGAAATAAGTCATAGATATTATTTCCTTGGAAATTGACAATATCTTATACCTTCCCCAAGATAATGTATACTAGGAAATAGTATTATACCGTTCAAATATTTCCGAAAATATCTTATAGTGTACCACAATCTCAGTTGCTCAAAATTCCTCAATCTCATGCTTTCTTAGCGTGCCACAACGGCACCACACATTGTTTTTCAGATTGCTTCGTTATATGAGAGCCATTGTATTCACTAAACAAACGCTTTGTGTGTTTGGGCTGCAAATAATGTGAGAAGGAAGAAATCGTATGTTTCATGGTTGAATCGTACCTCAAATCTGTGATTTGGCGGTGGATGATCGGAATATGTTGGCCGGCGTGAGTGGCTGCGATGGCGTAATTGGATGGTGGTTCCATTGTCAACTGGCCGCCCATAAATCTTGCCAAATTTATTTCCGGGGGAGGTCCGCCCAGCAGAGGTACCGGAATGTCTCCCAATTAACGGACTCTCTTTCAGGAAAAGAAATTCGCTTCTGTTTTCAACTGTGTGTTGTTTTCTCGTTTTATTTATTCCTTTCTCGGGGCCACGGAAAAACAACGGCTGCCGAACTGATTTACTGATTACACTTCAACCATTTCCAAATCTATCCTGTTTATCGCGTTTTTCTCCAAATCCCAAAACGACATACCAGACTACTCTGGAATTTCAGAGTGTTTTCTTTTTGTTTTCGCCGTTACGTATGTGATTTTTTTATGCCTATAGATTTCCAGTCCTCCAATTTTCCAGATTTCCAGTTCTTATTCCGGAGAAACGGTATGATTGGTAATTGAAAACTTCACATCCGCTGAATTTTATTTATGAATTCATTTATTCGCACAAAATACATCCTGTTTATACAGTATTAGTTTCCTATTCGCCAATCTACCGAGCTGCTGGTCAAATTGATAAAAAATGTAACAAAGACAAATCCCAATCAACTAGCTGCATAGTAAATCAAGAAATCAAAGTAGATATTTTTTTAGTTGAAAATCTCATATAAAGTCCTCGCTGGAAAGGGTATAACTGAAGAACTGTATATTTTTTGGCAGCGTACAGTGGTGAGGGAGGGATGTACCCTGTGATATGAGACTCATATTGAGTAAATGATTATCGGTAACATTCTGATGATAAATAGTAACGCTATCTAAAGTCTTTACTTACTGTGGATAGTTTTACTAAAACAAAACTTTCAATTTTGTGTAAGATGTATAAAACTATCTTAGTGAAAAAGACAAAATATTGTGAATTAATTTATAGAAATAAAATTATAGAACAAAATAATTTACTAAGACTTCCTAAATCGTATACCACTTGTTTCCAGAAATCGTTTGTATTTCTCGGCCCTAAGTTTTTCAACAATATTCCTCTTGAAATTAAGAGAACACAAAATCGACTTGTTTTTAAAACAAAAGTTCTTGGATGGCTTAGAGGTCTTATGCCTGACTATCTAGAGACCTTATTCAATGTGGTTTCTTAGTTAAAATACTCTGATAATGGTGGCTATGCATTGGCTAAATGAGCTGGAATTGGAGAGTGAGCATGGTTAGTGTGAATGTGTGAGTGATTGGTTGCTAATTTTTCTTTCTTTCTTCTTTTTATATTTTTCTACTTCTCTATAAATTCATAAATTATCAGATACTCATTCCTGCTCGCAGACGTAAAGTTTTGTACTCTCAGCAAGCAGTATTTTTCTATCCAAATTCACAAATTAGTCCTGGTTTAGCATGTTCTTGTCTGATGTTATTGTTTAATAAATTAGACTTTTATGTACTTTATAAAATATTAACTTATTACTCTAATATTGTTAAGCTGTATTTTTTTTCTCATAATTCGTAAATATTGTGAATTGGATTGAATAAAATTTGAATTTGAATTTGTGTGTATCCCATTTGCCGTAATCTACGTGGAAGTCCTTGAATCGTTTGAGAACAGGTGTCACTAGATGCAGGTCGGAGCTTGTGAGATGGGGTAGTGAGGATGCAATGTGCGAATGTGGAATTACTCAAAACTATGAACACCTCATGACCTGTCCAAATATGGAAATACATTGCAGGATGGAGGATATTATTTTAGGAAATGACAAAGCAGTTTCTGTGGCTAAATTTTGGAATAGTATTTGACTCTGTGTGCCCGCAGACACGAAAGAAAAAGATTTTATCCCATTAAGGAATAGAACTATGCTACAACATCTCTGACAAACCGTGGATGAATATTCTAGAGAGCTTCAGACAAGAGTGAATATTTTCCTTCAAGTTAACTAGAACATCTGAATTTCTAAACAATAATAATTCCTTCCACATACGTATCTGTGCTTATCTGAATAGATCTTGTATTCTGATAGTAATTTCCATTGATAATCTCAGCCGTATTGATGTGAAGTTTTCTCTTCTGGCAGCTCTTGGATAGCAAGTTCCGTTGGTAATACTATTATTATTTGCCAGCCTATTAGTTCAGAGTTGAACTTGCGCCAAGTATCACGTGCTTCCCCCCCACTACTCTCTTCAACTTGTATCACTTCCTCTTGAACCAATCATTGCTTGCCGTCATAATTCAAACTGTCTGTTCAAGTAATATCTCTTTAATAGCCTCCGAGTTGAGTTCAAAATGGCGATCGACGTAGGTGTAGGCCTCTCTCTCATTAAACGGCCACCTCTTCACTCCAAGCAGCGCGCACCGCGATCGCAAATGCCTCTTTTCATTTTATAGAATGAAAAAAAACGCAAGAAAAATTCTTCTGCCGTCGATAGAATAATAACGCTATAATGATCAATAATTATTGGTCTATCCAGGGGTAATAACGGAGGAACTGTGTATTCTTTCCAACTAGTATTATGAATGCGCTCATACGAGCAAACACGTACTAAGCGCCTGCCGATGAAATTGAACACTGGACATAATTATACTAAATGCGACTCTTCATTCGACATGAACACTTTTTTCCCCTACGATGGGGCAATTTATTAGAGATAAAATTGTAGAAGTGTGTCATTTTTCTTCCATTTCCCTGCACAAATAAGAGTAGTCTTGAAGTGTAAAATGCAATCAAATTCGTCCCTTCAAGACTTCTTATTCTTTGAAATCAATCGTAGTTTCCTAGTAGAAGCTGCCTTTCCCCAAGTTTATTCCAAAAAATATTCTTTTGTACCTTAGCAGTAAAATAAAAATTGAGGAACATCGAATTTCTGGATAGGCGAATTGGCTTCGATTCAAGACATAGTGTATATTTACATGAAAGTATGTTCTTTATTACTCATACTATTGTACAACAACGATCTTTTAATTATCTTACAAATCTTTACTTTACCCATTTATTCTCCCTATTCCTTTGTTCACCTTTATCATCTTTCCTCTTTTCCGAATCACCCTCCTATTCATCTTCTTCCTCCTCATCCTACTCTCCATTTCCTACATCCTCGATCTCACCTAAATCATTCTTCCCTTACCTTTCGTTAATTCTCCCCTCTTATCACTTTCTCCTATTACCTGTTTTCATACACTCCATGGAATTTCATGAAGTCTCATCAATTCCGTTTCCAATCTATCTAAAATAATGTTTTCTTTTTTGCAGTCATAGAGCAGCCACTCATTGAGAAGCGGAGGCTACCTTCCAACTAGTGGCAGGAGACGAACAGCCTTCAGTAGACGAGACATTTCGTCTTAGCAGACCCATCATGAGCATAAGCACTCACAATAATAGGATTGACAGCGTACTGGTTGCTGGTTGCTGGCGGCGAATGCTGAAAGCGAAATTACCAACAAAATCAATCTTAGTCCGCGGCAGCAACGTGAGAATAAGTCAGCTGAGACAATAGAGCGGCCTCTTAATTGTAATTAGACGTTTTGCCTGCTGAGGCGCAGATGTGGATGTGGCCACTCTTTTATCGCAGTCATCGATCGTCACTGAATCTGTCAGCGACTGAGGAGACCGCACAAAAATCCAGACCTATTTCGTTCTCAGGCCAAGAATAGTGTTAATGAGTACGCAGTCTCATCAGAATGTAAATTCAGTGTTCGTTAAGAAACCTTCAGCTCTCAGTTGGTGACGATTTTTATGAGGTTTGCGTTTCAGAATTTATAAGCGTCGGTGGTCGCCTCGACAGATCGGTATTCATGATGACTTTGGAGTAGTAGCCTTTGAACTCACCATTAATGGAAGAGCTCGCATTTACGGTAGATCACGTGATGCATGAATGGCCACTGGCATCCTAATAAATTAGGAACTAGTATCCGAACCATGATAATTGCAAAACTGATCTGCTATTCGAATACCCTCTTGTTTTGATGACGGTGAGGTATGTTAGTAGCAGAGGTGACAGTTGAGGAATTATAGGGAGAATAAAATGAAGTATGCAGAATGAATCCAGTCTTCCCTTAAAAGAATAATACGTCCACCTTCTATGGAATAAGTAGTGAATTCAAAAATCCCGTCCACCTGTGTTGAATCAAATGATAAAGATTAGAGGATAAACTGTCTGATTATTCATGGTAACATTTCTCTAACATATTTATGTTTGAGATCTTGACGATTCGAGTAGTGATTGTTTGACCAGTGATCAAAATATAGTGCTGATTCAATCCTTTAAGAGGTGCATAGATTATGTGTAACCTTTATTATTATTATTATAATCTCGTCACATATACTGCATTGAATAAGCATAGATAGCTTCAACGGTGTACGACATGTCAAAATGGGTTTTCCTTCATGAGGGGTAAATGGTTCTCTGTTGCGAACAAAAATAGTTGCAAAGTTGAAATTCCAGTCAAATCTCAGTCTATTATAAAATTACTTTTTAAATCAATTCTCATAAAATAATGTCATAATAATTCTCATAAATAATAAATTATCTGAATAGGAACAAATGAATAAACTGCAACAATAGTTATTGTTGTAAGGTTAGTTTGTCAGGTTACTTCCGATGAGCGATCTTCAATGAGCGATTTTGGGGGTTAGCAGAATATTACAATAAGGATAGGCATAGGCAGACGCTATAAGTAGGAGAACTTGGGTGTCATTAATCATCAGGGAAAGTGACGGAGAGAGGCTACAAGCGATGAAGTATCTCACAGATATCAAGAAGATTTAAGAACAACTTGACATCTGAAGCAATCTACATCTACAAGCAATCATAAATTTTAAGTTCATGCCAATCTACAATCTTTATAGTTGGTATATAAAATCGAAATGCCTCGTATAACAGATTCCATCAACAGAGCTCAAAATCTACATTTAAACTTAGGCGCTTAAATCCCAAAAATTTCCAGAGCTTTTTTTTAATTTTGATAAATTGATAATACCCAAATCGATTGCTCAATACTCAAAGCAAACAGTTTGCTGAGATATTGTTTACTGGATACAATTATTCTTCAACAAATGGTTCCTTTTTATGGGAGGTGGTAGGTACTGATTCAATCATCCTCAGAGTATACACATAAGCTTGTGGCCTTCCTCCGTCACTGTTCTGATGATTAATGACTATCCTTATGACTAACATATCCTCATTGTTATTATGAACAATGGATCGCTCAGTGGACTATTTTTTCCCCGATCGCTCATCGGAAATCGCTCATCGGACGACACCGTTTGTCAATAGTATGTTGAATATTTTATTATTTTATTATTTTATTGAAGATCATGATAATTCATGTTCATGACACATACTTTGCGATCCTACTATCCTACAATCCTACGATCACTCTGACTATGTAAAATGCTGTACGAAAAATGTTGATCAACCTAAATAGTTAGCATTGCAGTCTTGAGTTTCTATGATAGATGCTTGGTTGGAAGTCTTGGCATGGAATGCTCATACGGCTTTACATGCTATATTTTTTATGTCGGACATTCAGAAATGTCAAAAGATGATTAATCTGTGTTCGCCTACATTCTCGGTCGACTGGACACCGGCTGTGCTCTCGTGCTGCTCGCTTGTTCTGTCCGTTGTGCGGCCGAACAGCGACATGCATTTTCACGAGCGTGTGCACACAGACAGACACATTCCGCCTAGCGTGCGGCTGTCAGCTGTTTTGTCCGAGAGAGCAAATCTGACAGAGCAGCGGCCAGGATTACCCGCAGTCTTCCGCCTACTGGACATTGCAATGCGACCTCCAAACTCCACGTCCACGTCAGACCTGTTAATTTCGACCTTATTCAAATTCAGTCACATAAGCGATAGAAATATTTTCTAATTTGATTCTTCGTCAAAACACTTTCTGCCTACGCGTTCAATCATTAACGCGTAGTTGAATTCAAGCGATTCCGACAATGACGTCGGCTATCGTTGAATTGTTTCGCTGGATAGCAATTTGCTAATTTCGTTTTTCACACATGAGGAAAAGTCTCAGTCATTTTTGTAGCAAATCCTCTCACTCCAATATCAGTTCGATCAAATTTGCAATTTGTATTAATGTCATATTCACCCATTTATGTTGAAATAAATACTAGTGTGTCACTCAAAATGTTCCACATCGTGGATTTGGATTATATTTGGGCGATCTCCTTCATTTCTTGAAGCCTGTGAAGAGTTGAAAGTCAACATGTACCCACTTTTTATTACATAGTCAGTTTCAAAAAATTACTTTGAAAATATGTTTTTCCAATCAATGAAAACAATTTATGAAATAATATGAATGCATACGCTGAAGAGCACCAAAGAAGAAAATCATCGCTTCAGAATCGAAAAGTTATAAAATGCAATTTGATGATTCCTAAAATGCCTACAATTTCGTCGAAATTGCAATCAAGATCTAGATTTTACTGAAACTATAAAAAATTTATATGGGCTGTGCATGTTGCTCCTCCTCCAATTACTTCAATGAATAACGATGTATCATTGATTCAATGAATGAACTATAATTTTTTTCACTGATTTCAATATCATTTCATGGTTTTTCTACCAAATCTATTGTAAGAAATTATGATCTCCAGAGTCTATAAATATAATGAATTTCTGTAGAAGTGAATGCGAATTTACTTATTTCACACTCAACTTATAAGTTCAAGTATATACGATTGAATAAAGTATCCGCCCCTATTTCAAATAGCCTAGTAACTTACGGATGAATAGTCATTCCTGTAAAATCATTTCATTTATATATGTCTACTGGAAGCAGGTCTATTCTGATAGGGCAAAGGTTAAAAACAATTCCTATTGAATTCACACCCAATAAGAGTAGCCTGTGGCAGATACCAAGTCAAAGTATGCTCATAATCAAAGGTCAGGTGTGCTTTGGGTCATAAATCAAAATAACACGAAGGAAGACCAGTAAGTAGGCCTTAGCGAAAACTTTGCTCTGAAGAACGATAATAGGGTTCAAAAATCAAGAGCTAGAAGCTATTTTATGTAACTTACAGATAAAGTCGATAATAATTGATTAACTAGAGAGAAAGAGAGAGAGAGAGAGAGAGAGAGAGTAATTGAGCTCTTTTACTGAGAGATTAAGTTCTATTCACTGGTAAATTTTGCTGTCTAATCTAGACTCGAAATAAGTTTCCACCGAAAATTTTATGTCGATTATCTAGAATATAATATAGGAAGGGATTAGTTTATACACGTACAGGGTAGGAAATTCACGAATTCGTAACGTAAATTCATCATAACTACTCAACTAATCAACTGATTAACTTGAAATTTTGCATATTATAGCCTCTCAATCTATCGAGGCTGATTAGAGGCCTATTAGAGGCTGATCTATTAGGCTGATTAGAGGGTGCACATGAAGATTTCCTGGTGGCTAAACCAGCATCAATAGCCTACTTAAATACCCTGGAAGCATGCCTCTAATTTCCAGGTCAAAAGTGACTAAGATATTTTCATTCGTTTTATATATGAATTTTCTATTGTTTTCTTTTTTTTCGAATTTTGTGATCATAAATGTGTTGTGTATACTGCCATACGCTAAATAAATAGAGGCCTATTTTTAATTCTCCAAGATTTCACTATGTCAAGTTCTCAGTTTGTCAAGTTTTCAATACATTGCGGAGCAAGGGTTACCTACCAGTCTATAATAAAGGGAAGAATCGTCTTACACGAGTACGGGATAGGAAATTCAGTAATGACTCATCATCACGTCTGAACTACTGAACTGATCAACTTCCAATTTTACATAAAGATTCTGAATTTATAGAGAATAGTCATAGGTCTATTTTCATTGTTATTAATTAATTATAATTGAAAAATTAAAACTAATTTATTCAAAGCACGGGTTAGCTGCTAGTACTAAATTAAGTGTTTGGATTTCGCAAATAAGTTGGGCAAAAAATATCAATAAAATACTTGATAGGTTCAACCGAAGTAATATGTTCCGCTTGATGAAATATATTCTCGCTGAATTAATAGGTACTTGTGCCGCTATTTTATGCAACAAACTTAATCCTGAAGTACCTCGAACCAACCCCAAAGCATTCTCAATACTCATCAGAGATTAAGAAAATTGAACTTTGATTCTTTGATTTCTCATTATTTATGACTTCTAGAATAAAGATACCAATAGGCACGTGCAATAGATAAGAAACACAATACACTACAATAAAAATAATCCTGTTTTGATAACTTAACCAAGATTTCACGTAAGACAATAAAATGGACATCGAATTTCAGATACTTCCAATTAGGAAGCTATTGTTTCGTTCGTATAGCTAATAATCGTTTAATTATTACGTGCTCGCCGTCCAACAATGTGTGTGCGTTGGAGGGGAACGCTACTATGGCCATTAAAAAAATGAAAGGTCAATACGTTGATGTTATTTGGGCTTATTATGGTGGAGAGGAGAGTATAGTATCTACTATGTACCGTCTGATAATAATAATATTATTAAAGTTTTAATGATTCGAAAATATCTTAAATGTTAGATGAAAACGACCATAAGTTATCTGGTAAACTGACGGTTATTGTATGTGGGCAATCTCCGAATTTCATCTGAGGTTGGCTGGCTCTGGTTGCCTGTGGGTGGGTTTCTCATCTGGTGAGTCCAATGCTGATGATCATGGTCAATAGCTCCAACAATGAAGAACTTCTTGATACTATTTAATGTGGTGAATGTGGCTGAATGGCTTTTGAATCCTGTAACACAGCGATCTTGGCGATTAGACGAGTTGATAGGAGCGGTTTGGACGGTTTCAGATGCGGCTGAAGGCTGAAGGCGATCGTGCGTCGTGCCTCACTACTGGATCGCTATGAAATGGTAGCCGTTTGGAGTTCCTCAACTGGAGCACAACTGCACACGTTTCACTTCATGCTTCACCAAACCCAGATATGTTTTGGCTTGATACTCATTAAGCTGTAGCAATGTGAACCAATTGTCTTGGATCTGGAACTGGAAATACATATGAAAAACAATTTGAATTGATCTGAAGAGTGAAAACTGAGTTGTATTCCATTGATGTGTGGAAAACTATCAGTTTGAATGGATGATTTCACATCAATAATTTCGAAAAGACTTTATAGCATTGAGTTTGGTCATCGCTTTGTATTCTGGGAACAATGTTTGATAAAAATCAAGTAAATGAGTAAAAAACAATGAATACATCCAATAAGAAGGAACTTTGCAAATTTTATTATACAAAGGTGAGACTAGAATTTTAGAGAGATAAGGTTGATAAAGGGAATACAGTAATATGGATTTAGTATGAAAGGAAGGCATAGAGATGAGACTCAATAAGAAATTGATGGATGCGGATGAAAATTGCAGTAAACTTGGGTGAGAATAGATACGGTAATATTTGATAATAGAGAATTTCTAATTATTTTAAGAATATTGAGAAATCAATGCGTATAATTTTTTTCAGCTTTTATGAGAATTCTGTTTGTATCGTGATCGACTTTCAATCTCATACATTGTCATGTTATGAGTGGATCCTATTGATCTTCTAGATATTTTCAAGTCATGAACCATGATTAGACGATGAGTGAATATTTGGAATCCAAATCCACAAAGTAGCCTATAGCCTTTGAGTTGGTTGATCTGAAACAAAAATTTGTCGACCTCTCCCTCCGTGTTCAACATCCTTATTTTTCAAACAAGAGCAGGATTTTCTCACACATTCACTCAGTTTTAGTTGAGCTTTCCTCCAGTTGGCATTTCAATAGAACTAGAGCGATGTAATTTCTCTATGACTCATCAAAGTGTAATCGGTCAATTCCAGTTTTTTAGGTAACCGCCAACCATTCACAACAAATTGAGCGTAAAATTTTCTCCGGCACTTTCAGCCGTTTAATAATAATCAAATGTGCCGCGTAATTGTGTACTCTGGATTCGAGAGAAATCGATGATTGCATACAGTGGGTCGATCATGGACTCATGCAAAGTAATTTCTCCTTTGATCGAGATATCGATCAGATAGGCACGAAATCAACTGTTGATTGAAGTCAGATTCAAAAGTTTTTCAATCAGAGCGAGTAATTGAAGCAAAAATTACCAACGGAGTCATACTAATTAAGTTGTTTTCGATCAACTCGCAATTCAAAAATTGATAATTCCAGATAACCATTAGTATAAAATAGGATTCAGTTGAAGTAGGCTGATTTTTCAATTTTTGTAATAAAAACAATGTTTTAGAATTCATTTGAATATGGAAGGAGTACAATATTCGAGTTTTGATATGGATCCAAAGCTTGAACATTTGAACTTGATTAGATATAGTTGATATCTTAAAAGTAACATGGAACCAATAACCCATTCAATGTTCAAAATATTATAATGGTTTTTTTAAATAAATTGATATTGCCGAAAACCACATTTATTTTTAATATCAAGAAAGTGAACTTTCAGAAGGTTTTTTCTGTCTCTCTCTATTCAAGAAAGTGAATTTGTTTGGAGCTAGAATGATGCCAGCAAGACTGCTTTGAGGATACTTTCAGTTTTTAGCAACTTGAGAGACTTTAATTATTCTTTGACGTATCTAACCTAGACTACCAAAGAAGTTGAATTACCCAAACTTATATAAAATATTTCCATATGAATTGTATCAAGTTTTATGTTCTCTTAGCATTAAAAAATTGTTTGAAACAATTTCAATTCCTACTAAATGAACATCCAGCCATAAATAACAATAAGTCAAGTACTCAATTTTATTGTCAAAAGGTATATAGAATAATAAGGCATAATAATTTCAGATCGCATTTCCCTGTAGGCCTGTATCATACACAATTACTTACTCATATTTTATAGCCTGTAATTCAGTAGCATAATTATGCGACAGCTTCGACAGAGACATTTATGGGAATATCTTTTTTATTGCGATTATTCTGAACTTGCCACCTTTTTATTGCTATGTTTCAATATATTATTGACAACTCAATTTTTTCCCCAGGAGGCCTACGGAAAACCGAAGAGGTTAACGACACAGCCAATGGCCAATCAGAGAAGAAGCCATCAGCCATCCCACAGTAACATTTGATAGCGGAATAATCCAAAGATTTATTGCGAATGCCGTTTTATAATTTAGTGAATGCGCTTGAGTGGCGCGCATGCGCATAAAGGGAGTCTTCGCTGGGTGCGGACTCAGGCGATTTTTATTCAGGCGTCGTTGGCTGATGATGACTGAGGATGCGATGAGGTCGAAGGACGAAGGACGAGTGGAGTTTGTCTTTCAGCTCAAGAATTATTATCGTCTTGCAGTGGAGTCGATTTATAGAGCTGCAGCATGCAACGGACTCCTTTCTTGTCTCTTCGGCGCACTTGTTCAGCTTTGGGCGCAATCTTCTGCTACCAACTGCTATCGAAGTTGGGAACTGGGAATTATTTTGCGTTATTCAACTAACCCTTGATACTAGCTTCTTATTGGTGTTCTATCACATATTATGGCATGATTCAAATTGAGTCACTTACTGAATAACAGAAAAAATAGTATGTACTTGAGATTTGTCCAACTCTTCATATGAGGTCTCTGGTAAAATTTGAATCGAATATCAAGTATACATGAATGATATCAGGGGTGCAAACAACGGGGAGAGAGGGTGAGTAGGCTACGCAGGCTGCGTCCTCGAAATCCTTGTGGGTTGGGGGGTTTCAGAAACAACGAAGATAAGATCAGCAGTGTTCAAAATAGCGACTGATTTAGAGGCTGCCTCATCTTAATATCAGTGTAGCGGATATGTAGTACTAAATTTGAAATATTGGGGGGAGTTGCATCCCTTTGTGGGGGTTGGACACCTCTAATAATATCAATTATAGAACAATGATATTATATTGAATATTTAGTGTAGTGTAATGGATGATTTACTTTTCATTGAATATCATTACCATGGTCCATGACTTGGTCCATTGACAAAACTGCTGCTTATTCAATCATAATCAATATTTGAATATGCATCTATCACCTATCTTATGTAACTTCCGACTTGGTGTAACACGTATAAAATAGGGGCTATAATGTATTCCAAGTCGGAAGTTACTTGAAAATAGTTATTTGTGCAACTAGTGCGCAAAGTGACAGTTTGCTGCACCGAAAGAAACGTTTACGCCCGAGCCGTAGGCGAGGGCGGAATGGTTTCTTGAGTGCAGCAGAGGAACTTTGCGCTCGTATTTCACATTAAGTTTTTCCTACAGTTACCATTGAATATGAAAAGTGGGTAATTATGGGTAAAATTGCCTGAAATGCATCAAATGTTTTTCTGTGTAATTTTATTATTGATAAAAACCTTAATCCTAAAATCCTAAAGTCCTCGTTGTCCTTGGTTATAATATATAGTGAATAATAATTAGCGCGTTGTGCTTCGTTGCACCTCTGCTCACTATAGCAGCCACAGCAGTCACTGTTACCAACTTCATTTTGATTTTGCTGCACTGTTGCTCCATATAACCTACTAAGTATTTTGCGTTGCCATGTTGCAAATCTGGAGTGCAGAAAAGATTTTTTCGCCCCACTTGGATGTAATGAGCTGGTTTACGTGCGTCATATGGAGGCCGAAAGTGATTGTTTTCTGACCAGGCCGGTAAAATTTTTACGGCCCTAGGGCTGTAAAATAACCTTGAAGTCAGCTGATTCTGATTTGATGTGAACGTGTTTACAAAATAGTTGATGAAACGGAATCAGTTTATGCTTCTAGAATTGAATAAAGTTTTTGCAATAAGATACTATCATTTTATTTGGATGAATGAAATACAAATAATGGGATATTATAAACTATTCAAATTCAATTTTCAGAGTATAATAGAATCTAACCTCAAACCTCCTAGTACAGCGTTTATCATGGAACATGGTGGATAAACGGAATCATTTTATGCTTTTAGAATTCAATAAAGTATTCTGTAATAATATACTATCATTTTATTTGGATGAATAAAATACATATAAGATATATATTATAAACTATTCAAATAATTCTATTTTCAGAGTAGGATAGAACTTCTAACCTAAACTTCCATTGACATTCAGATTGGCCAAATTTCAAGTGTGCTAAAACAGCTGATCAAAAACTTTCCATTGACATTCAGATTGGCCAAATTTTAAGTGTGCTAAAACAGCTGATAAAAAACTTTTCATTCTTTGTGTTTATCATTCAATAATCAAAACATTTATAATAATATTATCTTATTGTCATTTGGAAGAATAAAAAAGTATAAACTCAACCTCTTACATATAATTGAACATAATCATTTAGGTTATTTAGACAAATCAGAATAAAAAATAAAAATACTTGGACAATTTCTTGATATTCAGATTACCTCAGATTTGCTAGAGCTATGACCTTCCACTTTTGCTTTCGGAAGTGCTTATAATAGACAATTATTCTCATATATATATTGTTTATTTTCCTGTGTGGCGAAAAATAACGTTCTCACCATGGGCAAAAATGTTTTTTCCGGCTCTCAATCTTTTCTAGTCCTCGGCCTACGGCCTCGGACTTGAAAACCGATTTCGAGCCAGAAAAGTCCCATTTTCGGCCCTAGGTGCGAAATATACTATTCCCGCACTAGAGCGGAAAAGTGATTCTTTGCGTTCTGTAATCAGTGCAGCAATGGCCACTTTTCAACGTAACTGTAGGAAAAGAATATAACTAGACTGATGAATACCATATTTGACCACCCTTACTGGCTCCCTGTTCCCTTCCAAAAAAGTGAGCTCCTTTTCTCTTGATCGAATCTTCATCCAATTGATAACGATTCCCTCGATCTTTGCAACAGAAGCGTACCTGAAGAATATGAGAGGATTCGATTTTTTAGAGAAGACGTTGAATTGGAATGATGATTACTGATCGTCGAAGTAGTTTATGTCCTTAAAGACGAATCTCGAGTGATTTTCATGATAGTCACGTATAAACCCATTGCTGAGTAATATTCATTTATATTTATCATCATAATTCACATATTACCGAGGTTAATTTAACTTACTATATTCTAATAACCTCTACATTGCATTGGAAGATGGAGAGTCTATGAACTATTAGCTGAATGAAGCGATGCGGAATTAAATTTTGTATCATCCATCACTCATACATAAATGCATAATGAGGGTTCATTACTGTTGTTCATTCAATAAGATGGGGGACAATAGATACATTACAGACAGAGCAGAGAAACTTGCCGCAAATTGATAATGTGATTTAGCAACATTATTACTTCAGGAGGGGACTTCAAGTCTCCCTCTGATTCTAAATTCTTACTTGGCCACAAAAATATAAATATGAAAGATAATTGAAAAGAAACTTCCACTACGTCAAATCAATCTTGCAGTCATCATTGATTTGACGTCAAATAATAATAATAATAATGGATGAGCTCTGAGTTGTAAATTAGCTGGACTCAGGCCAATTGTTGGGCTAAGTATGTGAGTTAGTATCGGCATCCCCTTATAAAGAAGTGGCTAGCAAGCCTCACTCCAGCAGTAGTCATAAAGAAATGACTGCTGTGAAGCATGTGCCTAACAGGCTTTTAGGCTTGGTCTTGGCCAATTGCGTCACCATTCGAGCCTAAAGCACCATCAGGCAGGAAGGAAGCGCACAAGGCTATAGCCTAAGTGTGTCGGCCTTATTTCCGAGGCAATCTTCCTGTCCAATGCATCTATTAAAAATACATATTCATAGATGAAAGATCTATCAATACATTTACCTATTTGTAGACTATTCATTAAACAGATTAGATACTTTGTGACATGAATAATTTAATCCATCAAACATGATGAACATTGATTGAGTAAAGTTAATTTTCTAATAATCCACTGTCTTCTCCCTTGAATATTTAACGTTTTTAATTCACTGATCTCGAAGTCAATGTATGGTACTAAAATCAAGATATCTTCGATAACAATACTAATCCAGTCATTTCGGTGCTCGGTCCAATTTATAGTTCGGAGTTTAGATTTGTTCAGTCCAACTTCCCCTTTTTCCCGGAATTTTATGTTCCCTCCTCTATTTAAACAATAGTTTTTTATCAGTTTCGAACGAATCAAAGGAATCAAATTTAAGTAGTACCCAAGAAATAAAATAAATAATTATCTTTCAAACGAAGGAAGCATTTGAAACGAATTCTTGGTGTGAGACATTAGAAAGCACTCAACTGAAATTTGTGATATTCAGGGGGAGTGAGTCCTGGGCTTGTGGTAAGGTTAAGGTGGTGGCCAAATTGAACCTCAAACTAAACCCCCTATATTCTTCTTTCATAAGAAGTAACTACTGAGCTTTCTTATATCATATTATATTAAGCGAGCAATTTCTGTATATCTGTTTATATTTTTCTATTTTTCTCTTTTCATATCTGGTTATCTGGTTATTTGGTTATCTGGTTATCTGTTATCTGGTTATCTGGTTATCTGGTTATCTGGTTATCTGGTTATCTGGTTATCTGGTTATCTGGTTATATGATTATTTATGTTCAACGGATCTCGAAAACGGCTCTTTGTAAAATCTAACGATTTTCACGAAATTTGGAATATAGTAAGGCTTATGATATCAAAATTCGATTGTACTAGGTCTCATCCCTGGGAAAACTTGCTGAAGGAACTGAAAAGGATAATTCATCCTTGTAAAAACAGATGATGATTTCGTCGTCTGTCGAAAACAGAAGATGCTTGTGCCTGTGTGAGAGATCAGCTGTGTAATCAATTAGCTTACCGTATCTCGCGAGAAATCTAGAAATATATTTCAATTGACTCGATCAAAATACAGTAATCTGATTTGTTGACATGAGATGGTATATATCATAATATTCAAAGCTAATCATTATTTTACAGTTCTAAGTGATTAGTTAATGTTATTTTGTTATTCAATTTGGTTTGTAAACAATCTAAATTAGAACTTTTATGTTTTCAAATATTTGGACTGAAAATTTCACCTGAATTCAAGTGTATGGAACATAACCTACTTTTTGGAATATTTATAGTGTATAAATCGGAATTCGGGGAAGAAACCGTTTTGGGCTGTGCCTGTTAGTCCTTCCCCAATCATTTTAAAGAATTGAGTTCTGTTCATCAATAAATAAATAACGAGCAAAGCTCGGTGCCCCGATATTATTCTTTAATGAGAAGCATCTACTGAACATTATTATTGTTTGAGCTAGCGGCTTCTATCAGTAGTCACCTGCTTCAACTCCTGACTTGCCTTTCCAACCCGGGGATTGCTTGCTCACGCTTCTCACTAGCTGGTGCTTGTACATTGTGTTCATGCCACGTGTTCATCTCTGAATTATGGACACTGATTGCTATTAGCTCAGTTGGCAGTATGAAGCATGTAGTTAAACCATACACGATATTGACCATCAGCCATGAACATAAGTATATGACCATGAGAACTGTGTAAAATGCACAGTATATTATATGAATAACAAGGACTACTTTTAGTGATAGAAATAAAATGGGAATAGTACCCTTCCTTTAGAAAACCCCTTTCACTTCTTGAAAAATTACTTATTTGAATTATGGAAACATTGGTAATCAATTAAAAGAGACTTATCCCAAAAAATACTTATTATTAAGAGACATTAAGGGACTTATCACATCTTCAGGTGCAAATCAAAAATTATTTTACAAAAATATTTTTTTGCTTTTAAATTTTCACCTGAAGATGAGTTGATTTCCGAAATGCATAGTGCTTTCAATTCATATTTAATTGTTTTATAGTTTGAATAAGTTAATTGTTTATCAAAGAGAAGAGATCTAGTATACATGAGATGAATCCGGAAACTATCGTATCATAGAATATTCAATATTTCTCTCACTGTACAATTATAGTAAACGTGCAAATATATGAGTATATATTAGGCAAATATATATATTTATAAATATATTTAAATATTTATAATATATTTATTTTATGCAAATAAATATATTATGCAAATATGTGAGTATATCATACGTGAAACAGGATCATTGTTTCCTTCTTATTCAAAGTTCCGAACATATTGGAGTTTAAGGTTGGAAACTACAATCTATCATGTTCTACATTGGATGCTGGTTCACGTAGAACGTTAAGCCGTAGGTCCCGGCTGCATTAAAATAGTCGTTAGGTCATGTCAGAGGCCCTGGAATAGGTGGATAGAATGGAAACTGTCAATAAGACGCCTATCTAACCAATGCTTTTTACATGGCGCAAATACTAGACACGTCACGTGTCCTTAGGAAGTTCCAATCCTGGTCTTCTGATTGGCTCGTGGCAGTGAACGAAATCAATTGATCCGGATCATTAAAGTGATCCGAACTCACCTGATAGTATTGATATACTATTACAATGCGGCGCTTCCTAACAAGATGGCGGATTTTTGCGCCAGGGTACTAGCCAAGTTTCCATACTGTATGTATACTGTGCCTGAGCCAGCCAGGCTACTCGATATTATTATTATTAGATGCCGGTCACAAATATAATTTCAATTTTCACTTCTTCTAATACAGAATGAACAACTAGAATTTCCACTCACATCTCCTGGTAATATAGTTTTACAAACGTTCTACGAGTGAAAGATTATATTCCATCCATGATTATACAAGTGTTAACAATAATGTAACCGAAATATGTTAAACATGAAACCGTTGATTCATGGTCAGGTTTTCATGTTCCCACGTTTGTATTCAATCTGATAGGCTGCAACCAATTCCAAGTACATAAACAAACTTGATATCTATCACTGACTGCTGGCCAGCATTGTTTCCGAAGTAGCATTCTTTGGTTGTTCTCATTCCTGAGATGTCATAGCGGAGACAAGGCTAGGATTCAGAGGAAGACGCCCGAGTGCTTGACGTAAATAACCTAGGCTCAATAAATCGGATCGAGATTCTTAATAGGACTCTTGACTACTGAACTGGAATAGATCCTTCCAAATTACCGGAATACTACAAAGGAATACTGAAATGCCGCCCTGTCTCTCCAATGATTTTAAATGTATCTTCAACAATAATTGGATATCCAATAATATTGTCAGGATGCTGATGAAGCTATAAAAATATGGAATGAATCATGTCTTTAAAAGGAGTATAATGATCTTTATATAGAATATTCATGTTCTTTTGAATAAAAAAACATCTCAAAACTATCTTTGTATCTTCCTAATACATTCCAAAAAAGTACAAGTGTACGGTTTAATACATTTCTATTTGATGTCCATCATATACAGAATTCCTTATCAATGATTGTCATCTTATTGGCCTCATCTTCTTAACCAGTACTGACACTGCTAAACTAAATTCTAATTATTGCATCCCATGACTTTTAATTAACAAAGTTTCTTTGCAGCTGAAATGCAATATTTTCAGAATAACTTTGATGATCAAACAGTCACCCTACATCCAATGTCCACGTATCACTCTTCACTATGACTTTACAATTAATAATTCACTCTTTACTATTTTACGTATCTACTTGCAAGCAACAAGGCATTGGATCTAGGGTGGCAGCATGAAGCGTGGATGCAATCTGTTGCTAAGGTCTCTTCCCAGTCCTCTTATATGAGTTGGTACAGTCTTCAACCCCTTCTAATTATACAATCAAACTTCCTATGATTCTCATCTTTTACAGAAAATATAACTCATTATAATGATGTTTGTGATCTAAAACTATTTGAATAATGTTAAATAAAAATATGACCCAACAAAGATACCATTTTGCTATTTTGTGACAACAAAATGAAGTTGTACTCGTAATCAAAGAAGACTCTGATAAAGAGTTATGATTAATGGGAAATTAAAAAATAAAATCGAACTAGTTCTAGTTCACGATCATCAACCTGTCAGTGGTTTTCAACCAGGGACTCACGTACCCCTTAAGGTTCTAGGGGGTACGTGTCATGGGGCCGAATACTAAATAATTTTAACCGTTCACAGTCCTCCCTTTTTGATCATGCAAAATTATTACATATTATTCATGGCTTATTCCCTTGTGTAGTTACATAAGATGTTAAAGCCATTATCTCAAATCGTCTCAAGAAAATTATTGATCAAATTTCAACACTGCTCCCTCATTTCAAGTTTATGTCCAATTCAAACAATCGCGATCGATCACAATATTTGTGATATTGTCCAACAGTTTGATCAAGCAGATCAAGTCTTCTTTCAGGCAGATCAAGTTTGTGATATAACCAACAGTTTCTCAGTATAGATGTTACAGCAATAATACTTATCCTCACCTAATACAATGAGGTTATACAACATTTAGATGCTAATGATTACCTCAGAAGTTCCTTTACTGCTTTTATCTTCTGAGGTATGCTTGAAAATCCAAAGCTTTGTGTATTTTCTAATATAGGTAGATAAATAATACAAAATTGAAATAGAGCTGAGAAAAACATTTCAGTACAGTAATGATAAAATTTTGGTTTGGTTTTGGAAACAAGAACTGAAATAAATTAGGCCTATTCATGCTGAAAATAGTTTTTCATTCACATAGCTATGTGAAGAGGGACATACAAGATGTCCCTGGGTTTTCGTTTGTGCGTAAATGCCGTCGTCGACCACGACAGGGTGAGGATCTCATTTTTTGTCTTAATAACCTAAAAGATTATGTTTTAATGGGGGAGGTTTAGTTTATTATACTTTTTTATACTTTTAAATGGCAATATTTTGATATTATTAGAAATGTTTTATTCTTGAATAATAAACACAAATAATGAAAAGTTATTTGATTATCTGGTTAAGCACACTTGAAATTTGGACAATATGAATGTCAACAATGCTTGTCGTCGTCGACTGCGGATATTTACGCACAAACGAAAATGCACATTTAAGAAAACCTATATCATAATGAGCTCAATGTTGGGGATGTTTCAAATTTAAATTTTAGTGATCTAGAACATTAAATCCATCATTGGATACTTTTGCAATTCAATATGATTGTAATAAACATTCAAAGTATTCACATCCAATCAGTTTGGAGGACCTAAAAGTTTAACAAGTTCATGAATAGGTCAAAAGTGAACATTCGTGTTCTTCAGTTGATTTTATCGAGGACTCATTTCAATTCACAAGTGGAAGTATTTTGTACCTAATACAATGAGGTTATACAACATTTAGATGCTAGTGATTACCTCAGCAGCTCCTTTACTGCTTTCATCTTCTGAGGTATGCTTGAAAATCTAAAGTTTTGTGCATTTTCTTATATAGGTGGATAAATAATACAAAATTACATACCAAATAGTTCTAACATGATAACGATGGAAGAAAATTAATCTTTTTCTTACTGCAACGCAATTTGGAAAATATTGGGCTACAAAAAAATGCATTTATTTATTGAAGTTCTGGAATTTTTTAATACCTGTAATTTCCAATCAAAAATTGATTGCTGTTCTATTCTGAATGGCTTAAAATTAGCTAGCTCTGGAATACTGTAGATTGTGTCAAGTCAATGTCCAAATCATTTGTCATCCGGATTAAGCTGTTGCAGTATTTACAGCCTTTGTCATCGCTTTTTATTGGTTGTAACAGTCAGTTGGAGATCTCCATTCTCAATTTTATTACAGTCTTTCTCCTGATTGGAACAAGCCGGCCATATTTTAAAATCTTGTCGCACGGAATGGAAAACTTTTAACAATTTTCAGAAACTTCTCAGCTTTCTTGTTCGTTAGAGAAGGCGGAAGATTTTATTTCATCCGATTTTCGAAAATCACATGGCATGTAACTTATAAGATACGACTTCAAGAGCTATAACTTTTCGAAAAACGAAATTTCCAGACATTCAAGTAGTGGAAGCCCCCATTGCCGTGTGTCGATTGCAATAAAGATACAGCATCCAAATTTATCCTACTTAAATCACTTATTTTATAGCCAATTCATTATTCTTTGACCCATCAATATATGGTTATTCTCATTTTAGAACGAATATCGAGCTTGTGTATTTGATTTTATTCTTGTAAAATTTGCGTTTTACGATCCGTAAATTTACAGCCAAAGATTCGTAATTTTCATTCTTGAATGGCATATGGAAGATTAATGAGTGGTGAAAGAATATCAGCTTCTTTCATAAATTCCAATTTTTCTAATAAAATTCTAGAAAGAATCTCTAAGAAGAACTAATCAATTTAATTTGAGATGATACAGCATTATGAACTTAATAAGTGGAAGTTTTGTATTAAAAATTCTTAGAGGTTCATTGAAGTAAAACTCATTGTCTCTTGTGACTGCGTTAACGGAAGAGGATCTCATTGCATTTCATCATGTCAGCCACAAGTTTTGCTGTTGAGAGCAATTTAAGGCCGTGCACCATGCTTCTGGAAAGCATAACCCTATTCAAGTTATTTTTAGTTATTATTCAATATATAATAAATTGCCCCAGAATTGAAATTCTGAGCAATCGAGTTTGTCATGAAAATATCTTGGAGAATGTATCCTCAAAATTACATGTATTTATTTGATTCCGATTCGCCAAATCTCTCTCAAGATTTCAACATCAGGCACTCATATGCGCATAAAGTAAAAATTTCAAATGAAGATTTTACTCAAAAATGTATTCCATTTAGGGAGTTTGATAGAATTCAAATCAAAATGCTTTGAAAAATCTCACTAGTGGAAAGGTTTCCGAAAGCGTGGTGCACAAACATGGACCCGTATGGACATATAAGTCAAAGTGAAACAAAAACAGAAAGTTGATATTAACAACCAGTGAAATATGCATATTCATATTTAGCATAGATCTATCTATACGTGTAGGAGAAACAAGTAAAAATGGTATTATTTCTGTACACTGAGAGATAATCTACTTTAAAATTATCTACTTCAGTTAGTGAGTTAACATCACTGCTGCCATTTAATTCAATAATAAACGATCATAAATGTGAAACTGTTCATGCTGTTACAAAGAGTTACATTTATTTTTTTAGTTCATCACTGCCATTTATGCTCAATGATCTGATTGAATTATTAATTTGTTATCAACGTCAAGAAGTATTTTACGTGGTTGTAGACACAGGTACATTAATTCATTAGGTAGCTTTTTATTTATTTATAGCACTGACAGGCACCGTACGGCTGGGTGCTTAACGGGACCAGCTGTAGGCTGCATTCCGCGACCTGATGAGGGGGGTGAGGACCCCCTTGGGGGGGGGGGTTAGGGGGAGTGAGAGGGTTGTACGACAGGAAGCGGTCAGGGCAGATCCGGTATGGAGGAGAACCCAGCACCAGCACATTTCACTAACCCACTAATGCCAAACACGACCCCGTCAAGTATATACTGTATAAATCACATTGCACACCTTCTATACCTATGTATGTAGTGTGGCTTGTGGCTTCCACAAGTGCTAACTTGATAAATGTCAAACGGATACGATTCACGGAGCAATTTTCACTGCTCACTCGACTGCACACCTAATTAAAACAAGCCTAACTAAACATGATGGCAATGCTTTAATTCATTTTTGGTTAATGCTTTAGGTGTAATCAACCGTCTTGCTTAGTGTGTTGTAATTCAATAATTGAACTTCATTGTACATTCTTCGAGTACATTCTCGACGTCTACATAATAGAGGATACGAATAGTATCAATAGGATAACAATAGCAATAGAGATGAAAATGCAGTAATAAAGAATAGTGATAGAAAAGATTGAGATGGACTACCTAGTTACCGCTTCTCAGGTCTTTTTTCATGTACAATGTTTATTTGAAAGATACAATCCAAAAATATTCTGAACAAACAGACTGACTCACTAACTCACTCACATTTCACAATTTCTAAAAAAGAATAATTGCAACATAACTTGGAGTATAGAATTCTTATGATTGCATATTTTAACACTAGTTATATAACAATATTTTGATAGTAGTTACATAGATGAACATACTAGACTGACACTAACTACTCAAAATAAGAAACGAAATATTAGATAATTAATAAACTTGAAAAGAAAATTCAATAAAAGAGTTCATACTGGTTATGAAGTTAATAATGGTTCTACTCATCGCTCTATGAGAATGTTGTATATTCATGATAATTCTAATTTTATAGTGGGATGGTAGGTTTTCAAGAACAATTCAAGCTGCTAGCTTTAGTATGAAAACTTATATAGCCTATACATAAATTAAAAACAAGTTAATTAAAAATCAAATTTCCTATCACTTTTTTCTAGAATCAGGAACCCTTCTTCAAATCCCCTCCCTTCTAGGAATTATTTCTATTCGCATTCTATTTCTGTATATAGAATTTTCTATATTCTGTATAATAGAATGAAGAAATGTAGCCGAGCGTTCAACATAATAAAAATTCAATAAATAAGAGAAGCTAGCTCAACTGATTATATAAATAATCAGTAGCCTCATCTGTTGATGAACCAAAAAAAGAGCAAAACTTAATGGTACTGAATTGAATAGGGACACGTCGATATGGCTTTTTAAAATATGGAAGCCGGAAAAGTTATTGTAGGCTGAAAAACACCGCATTTTCAAGCTTTTTTCATTGATAACAACCAAGCGAACAGATTTATAATCCAATTAGATTGGGCAGCCACCAGCCATCTCAAGCCCAAGTCATAAAATAGTGAAAAGGTCAACGCTTTTGTGAATAAATCGACAGAATCGAGAGCGATAAGAAAAGTTGTTTCGGTTGTATTTTTTAAAACATAAAAATTTAATAATTAAGTTTGTATGAGTGGCTGTTTAGTTTGTTGTAAACCTATTTATATGAAACGCAGAGAGTTGGCCTGTTATTTATATTTACGAAGGTGACTTGAGAGAAAAAATTATGCTTCCAGTGCTAATCAAAACAAGGCCACGTATCAGAAGAACGACGATTGCTGCTTGAGGAATTTAGTTTTGCCTTTCCGTTATCACTGCCATTTATGCTCAATGATCTGATTGAATTATTAATTTGTTATCAACGTCAAGAAGTATTTTACGTGGTTGTAGACACAGGTACATTAATTCATTAGGTAGCTTTTTATTTATTTATAGCACTGACAGGCACCGTACGGCTGGGTGCTTAACGGGACCAGCTGTAGGCTGCATTCCGCGACCTGATGAGGGGGGTGAGGACCCCCTTGGGGGGGGGGGTTAGGGGAGTGAGAGGGTTGTACGACAGGAAGCGGTCAGGGCAGATCCGGTATGGAGGAGAACCCAGCACCAGCACATTTCACTAACCCACTAATGCCAAACACGACCCCGTCAAGTATATACTGTATAAATCACATTGCACACCTTCTATACCTATGTATGTAGTGTGGCTTGTGGCTTCCACAAGTGCTAACTTGATAAATGTCAAACGGATACGATTCACGGAGCAATTTTCACTGCTCACTCGACTGCACACCTAATTAAAACAAGCCTAACTAAACATGATGGCAATGCTTTAATTCATTTTTGGTTAATGCTTTAGGTGTAATCAACCGTCTTGCTTAGTGTGTTGTAATTCAATAATTGAACTTCATTGTACATTCTTCGAGTACATTCTCGACGTCTACATAATAGAGGATACGAATAGTATCAATAGGATAACAATAGGAATAGAGATGAAAATGCAGTAATAAAGAATAGTAATAGAAAAGATTGGGATGGACTACCTAGTTACCGCTTCTCAGGTCTTTTTCATGTACAATGTTTATTTGAAAGATACAATCCAAAAATATTCTGAACAAACAGACTGACTCACTAACTCACTCACTTATCACAATTTCTGAAAAAGAATAATTGCAACATAACTTGGAGTATAGAATTCTTATGATTGCATATTTTAACACTAGTTATATAACAATATTTTGATAGTAGTTACATAGATGAACATACTAGACTGACACTAACTACTCAAAATAAGAAACGAAATATTAGATAATTAATAAACTTGAAAAGAAAATTCAATAAAAGAGTTCATACTGATTATGAAGTTAATAATGGTTCTACTCATCGCTCTATGAGAATGTTGTCTATTCATGATAATTCTAATTTTATAGTGGGATGGTAGGTTTTCAAGAACAATTCAAGCTGCTAGCTTTAATTTGAAAGCTTATATAGCCTAAACATAAATTAAAAACAAGTTAATTAAAAATCAAATTTCCTTTCACTTTTTTCTAGAAACAGGAACCCTTCTTCAAATTCCCTCCCTTCTAGGAATTATTTCTATTCACATTCTATTTCTGTATATATGATTTCCCATATTCTGTATAATAGAATGAAGAAATGTAGCCTAGCGTCCAACATAATAAGAATTCAATAAATAAGAGAAGCTAGCTCAACTGATTATATAAATAATCAGTAGCCTAATTTGTTGATAAACCAAAAAAAGAGCCAAACTTGATGATACTAAATTGAATAGGGACACGTCGATATGGCTTTTTAAAATATGGAAGCCGGAAAAGTTATTGTAGGCTGAAAAACACCGCATTTTTAAGCTTTTTCATTGATAACAACCAAGCGAACAGATTTATAATCCAATTAGATTGGGCAGCCACCAGCCATCCCAAGCCCAAGTCATAAAATAGTGAAAAGGTCAACGCTTTTGTGAATAAATCGACAGAATCGAGAGCGATAAGAAAAGTTGTTTCGGTTGTATTTTTTAAAACATAAAAATTTCATAATTAAGTTTGTATGAGTGACTGTTTAGTTTGTTGTAAACCTATTTATATGAAACGCAGAGAGTTGGCCTGTTATTTATATTTACGAAGGTGACTTGAGAGAAAAAATTATGCTTCCAGTGCTAATCAAAACAAGGCCACGTATCAGAAGAACGTCGATTGCTGCTTGAGGAATTTAGTTTTGCCTTTCCGTTATTACTGCTGCTTTAAACCGATCGTTAGACTGATAACATACTACGTTTTTCTAAAAGCTCAGCTACCAACCGCTGCTTGTGAGATTTCCGCCATCTTAGCACTCTTTAATATCAGAAATAAAGCCATTGATTCGAATTATAATTTTCTGTCGCTTATCAAGAGGAGGAAATCTGATACATCCAAGTAGAAGCAAATTATTCTGTTGAAATCGTTCTCATATATTTTCTTAAAGCTCTTGACAGCAAGTATTACCTCAAACATTATTTTTCAATTTCGCTGTATTGAGTATTCCTGTTCAATTGAGAGGTTCTTGGGTGGATGATGAAATATGGAATACTTATTTTGCAATACATTCGCACACATAAGTTACTGCATATCCTTCAAATGCATAAAAATTTCTAATTATTGAATTTATTGTGAAATGTTAAGAAAATATATCTTGCATGCTTGGTCTGGTACGCTCTACAATAAAGTCAATTTTCCTCCAAAGAAATTCATCTCTTCAACTTTGAAAGCAAAAATTTATATATTTTTTCTTCATCCCGTCAACTGCCTGCTTTGTAATATCCAACTATCCCTATTGGTTGAGGGAAAAAGAGAAATGTTGAAAAAGATCCAAACATTCCATGAATTTGAACTTGTGTTGATGATGATTAAAATGATGAATATTTTCTAAATAGTTTCATGAAAGCACAATGTAACAAGATTCAGGCTTCTCTTAGACCACTAGTATAATAACTATTTCAAATTGTATACACATTAAAAATATTACTTTCGATTTAAAATATACTCCTTGAATATAATCATAAATGATATTGATTTCGAAAATTATATTCCTTACAACATAGCATACTAACAAACTTATGCTTATTCAAGAAGTATGGTACGAGTACAATTCTTGAATATAATGTATTTTCACAGTAGTTTATTATTTCGTGTATTTTTCAATTATTGTTTACTATTGATAACTAGTAATAATAACTATTTCAAATTTTATACACATTGAAAATACAAAAAAAAATTATTACTTTCGATTTAAAATATACTCCTTGAATATAATCATAAATTATATTGATTTCGAAAATTATATTCCTTAAAACATAGCATACTAACAATCTTATGCTTATTCAAGAAGTATGGTACGAGTACATTTCTAGAATATAATGTATTTTCACAGGAGTTTATTATTTCGTGTATTTTTCAAAGCTCTAAAATTAATATAATCATTTCTTTATCGTACATTGGATTCGTATCAGCAATATTCCAGATAGGAGTTGTTGGAATCAATAACAGTAGTTGTAGTAGAGATAAGGCTAAGTAATCGTTGTGATTGTAACTAATGCTTGTAAATTCTCATTTGCGTGTTAGCATAGAAAAATAGAAACCAATGTTCTCAGGTACTCGGGTTTACTAGAGTACTATACAAGGAGCTGAGGAACAAGGTTATTAGATTTCTCGAGATTAGATTACCTATTTTACCTATCTAGTATCTATCATTATAATGTATGAGATTTGCATCGACGCCAGTACAACTTCCGTTGAGGCACAATATTTTCTGAAAGCCAGAATTAAAAAATACCAATTGAGTTATGAAACCTGCTGTAGGCTCGAAGCTGATTCTCATGAGGCACTTCTGCTGTTTCATTACGATTCAAGCCTATAATTTGGCAACGCGCTTCACAATAATAAGCTGTTACAATCAGTGCCAGCTGACATAAATACCGATCGTTGCAGTCATGATAATAACCGCTTCTGCGACGTCAATAACAGAATTATACCGATATTAGTGCGCACTGCTTTCGAATTAGGTTAACCTGTTTCCTGTAGGCCTATCTACAGCAGATACAAGAGGTTGCAAGAGGTGCAAATGCGTAAATACTATCCTTCGGGAAGAAGGCAAAACTAACGTAAGTAGAGAATTGTTGGGAAATAATCATTATTGAATTTAAAAACTAACTATGAAAATCTCACCTCAAAAATCCAAGATAATGGCATTCAGGGGAAAGTGGCCAGTCAGATCAAAGATCGTGATAGACAATCAAGCATTAGATCAAGTGAGAGACTTCAGCTACTTGGGATGCCGCATTTCATTCGCTAAGGATGAAGATGTTGGTGAAAAAGTGGCGAAATTCAGTGCGGTCTGTGGCACTATAAGGCGAGCTATAGGAAGGCGAACGAGACAAGATACCCAGCTGAAGTTTTACAAAACAATGGCGATACCGTTAATAGCATACGGTAGTGAGGCATGGATCTTAAACAGACAAACTGAATCTCGTATACAAGCTGCTGAAATGAGATTTTTACGAGCGGTCAAAGGTTGTAGTAGACTGGATAAAATAAGGAATGACAACATAAGAGCTGAATTGAATGTAGAACCGCTATTCGATATTCTGAAGAAATATCGGGAAAATTGTTCTAATCATTTATTTAGAATGCCATCCAATAGGTTCCCAATATTAGCATGGGAGTACAAACCCGAAGGAAAGCGAGGCATAGGAAGACCAAGGAAGAAATGGATGCCGGTACAGGCCAATAGAGCCTTATCCTTGTAAGAAGATGATGATGATGAAAAACTAACTATAACATCAATAATTGTAAACTTTAAGATTCCAATTTTGGTAGCCTAAAGAGTTTTCAGATTTTGCCACTAAGGTACCTTTCTGTAGTAGAAAAAAAATAACAATCATGATCATCTGTCCAAAATCAAGTCAAATCAATAGTCGTCTACTGTAATGTCGAGTATACAGCGACTGTTTGGAGATCAATCTGATAGAAAATATCACTTAAAGTAATTTATAGAAGCTTTGTTGCGTCATAATTACATCTCTTTTACTCAGGAATGCTCACAGTCTCACATAGCCCCCCCCCCTTCCCCTTCGATGCAGTGTGCGTAATTGAGACACTTGGTGTCTAAAGGAAGGATTTGCGAACTCTTCCTGCGGGGCTGAGTGTTGTGGTTATGGGAAACCCTGCTTGCTTTTACAAACAATCTACATTTTACATCATGTTATTTATAATGCGAGGACAACATTACTTCCTTATTCCTTACTCCCTTAAATACAGGGAAAAGTTATTATAAATGCCTTTTCATTGTCATATGACAGTAAAATCATCAATAATAGTATCTATATAATAAGAGAGTAGGGTTGTGTCTGTTCGTTTGTTCGTGTGTTCGTTTGTTCGCATCAAAACATGTCAACTTGTGGATTGCAACCAGAAAAACGGGAATGATTTAGATCTCCAAATTTTGCACATAGATTCTAAAAATATCAATCTCGTGCACCTGAAAGCCCAAATTTCAATTTTCCTTCTAGATTTTTCATAATTAATGTTCAAATTTCATCTATGCTACCGTACATGGAGTTCCATAGGCTACATTGTTGTTTCCCAGAAGTGTGTTTTTTTAAGAGGAGGTTATAATGCTGTTACAAGACTAGACGACGCTAGACGGCATTTCGTAATGCCGTTTAGCGTAACGGTAGAACGCTCGCTTACGGAGCGATTGTTCCTCGGTTCGAATCCCATTTCTTCTCAATTTTTTTTTGTTCCTAATTTTTCCCCTCGAAACGTATTATTATCAATTATTTTTTGAAGGAATTGGTTTCCATTACAATTGAACTTGGATTTCATCGAATAATTATTTTTAAAGTAATATTTTGCCACCAGTATAAATGAAATGGACATAGTCTTCATGCTGTAGGCCTATCATTGAATTTCATAAGAAAAACATGAATAGATCACAATAAAATAAGTGGTAATTTATATTCTTCAGTTATAATGTACTATCAGACACGAATTCGCAGTGAAACGAGTATTTTAGGTAAGTTATTTTGTTTGGAATTGGGAAAACAAAAGGCTGCCTGATTCAAATTGAGGAGGATCTAATTGATACTAAAATTTATTGATGTATTGGAAAAATCAATATGATTCTGTAAGGTTTCGAAGTATTATGTCTTCTTCAGTTTTCTATACTATAATAAGGGAAAGAACTGGCTTATACACGTAAGGAATAGGGAATTATGTTTGACGCATCATCACATCTGAAATATACTCAACTGATTAATTTGAAATTTTGCATATAGATTCTTGATTAACCGAGGATGGTTATTTATGCCTATTTTCAGTTCTTCAAGATTTCATTACGTCAAGTTTTCAATTTATCATGCTTCCAGTTGTTGTATAGAAGCAGCTGAACATTTCTCTTAAAAGGGACATTAGATGATAGGTATGATTGGGGATCCTATTCGAATAAAAATAACTGATTTTCTGTCGCATCAAAACCGCACCGATTTCTCAAACCGTTCAAAATTTATTCTCATTCAAAGATACTGATAAATCATCCATCTATCCATCATCTTCACTAGAATAATGGACATTAGATGATAGGTATGATTGGGGATCCTATTCGAATAAAAATGACTGATTTTCTGTCGCATCAAAACCGCACCGATTTCTCAAACCGTTCAAAATTTATTCTCATTCAAAGATACTGATAAATCATCCATCTATCCATCATCTTTACTAGAATAATGGAAAGAGCTGGCTCATACACGTACGTGATGTAGGAAAATTATGTTTGACACATCATCGCGTCTGAACTATTGGAATGATTGATTTGAAATTTTGCATAAAGATTCTTCATTAACCGAGGATGGTTATAGGCCTATTTTCAAATTTCAAATTTTTTATTACGTCAAGTTTTCATTTTGCAAAGTTTTAAAATAGACCCTTTCGAAGCACGGGTTACCTACCAGTTGCCAATATCAAGAATGTTGAATCTTGAATGTACAATACAGTTCAGTATATCTGATCTCTGGAGTGTTGATGAACATTCCAATTTGTTTTGACTAAAGTAGCAAGTTTCCTACTTTGTACTTGGTATGGTCTATCAGTTATCATAGAGAGAGAGAGTGCTAGAGAGAAAGAGAGAGAGAAAGAACATAGAACATGATAGCTTCTCCATACCAAAAGCTTAGTAAACAGCAAAACAACAACTAGAGAGAAATTCTCGTATTTTTATGTTGTTATTTACTCTAATCGTGCTCAAGGAGAACATCACAACAGATTCGATTGCTTGGAGTATCGAAACATGGAATAAGAATTGTCCTGCACATATTATAGAGGATGGAATAGTCGGACTAAAATGTAAGGGTTGATGCAGAATGTATTGGGGAGAATACCGTATTAAGTAAGTAGGCTATAAAGTAGAAGATGGAAAGATGAATGAGAAGTGCATGGACAGGGGGACTGAAGAATGAGAAACGGTCAAAGAATATGGAGAGGCAAAAAAGGCGAGAGCGAAGAACTTGAAAAAAGTTCAAAAGATTAATAAAAATGATGATGAAGGAAATTAAAGAAGGAGTGATGAAGTAGTTGTGAGGAGGGAAGATAAGGAAGTGAGGGAAATGGGAAGGAAAAAGAAAAACTAGAAGAATGTAACTTGGGGTTTTTTGACCGACTATCCAAGTCCCCAACTCAGCACGCATTTCCTACTTTGTAAGTAAAAATGTATCTCAATCAGAAAAAAGCGAAATGGAAAAGATGAAGTGAGGATGAGGACGGAATTAATAAAAAAGAACGTGGAGAATATGAAGAAAATAATAAGAAGAGAAGCGGTGACATCACTAGCGGTTCTGGTACCTTTCTTTGCCAGAACTGATTATTTACTTATTTCTTGATGGAAGCAAGTCTGGAATTTTCCGCCTTAGCTCTGCCGAAGAAAATAATTGGCTATCAATTAAAAGGATTGAGCTCGGAAGCCAGAAAAACAGCTAAACCGTGATAACGACCAACACTGCGACGATTATTTTTATGATAATAACAATAATAATGATGATGACAAAGCTGCTGCTGATAATGAAGTTCGAAAGAAAAGAAAAAACTCAGTAGACAGTTTGTTGTTATGATTCTCATTAATTATATTTTTGATTTTCTTATTTCTTTTTGTAAAATCCTTCCTTCAGCTTCCGCACATCAACAATGTAGGCCAATTCCATTGATTAGTTAGTTCTTGAAGAAAATGGACATTTATTTTTTTTTCTTTTTATTACATTAGATTAGATTATATTGGGTTTTATTGGATTAGATTCAACATCGAGCTGAATAATTCCCCATCAGAAGCTTCACTTCATTAATATGGTACAATGCGACCTAAAATAGTGAGATAGAAGTACAGTACTGAATACCAACAATAGGTGTAGTGTTTACTAAATACGAAAGCTTCTCAAGCTATTGTAACAGATCTGGTATGAAGACCTCTAAATAAATTGAGATCTGGAATAAGGTTAATATTTAAAATTTCCAAAATGTTTATATTTTTTATAATTTTTTTTATATTTAATGTTTCCAAATGCTAATACCTGGATAGTTACTCTATTTGTATGAAATATGTTCGATAAGGAATAAAAATTTTGATTGATTGATATTTAAAATTTATTCTATACAATTATTTTAAGAAGTCTCCAGATAGCTCATAACTAACTGTCTTGGAAGGTATGAATTGGAAAATTGGAAATATTTATGTTCAATAGGCAGAAAAAATTCAATTATCTACTCACCACAGCTACAATAGTCCATTAATTTTTCTTGTGAGGTCCACATGCGATTTTAGTTCTTGAAATCGTGTGTCAGCTGTCTAGTGTCTGATTCAAGAAAAACAGGTCGGTCGAAAAGCATGCTTGCCGGAGTCACATGAGGACCTCACCAGAACAATACGAGGAGTGTTTTAGCTGTGGTGGATAAACTAGTAGTTCTGTGAACAGTAGACCTCACGCAGTATTCTCATCCACAAGTACCTGATTGAAACTATAGACCTTATTGAAATACAGCAATAGACTGGCTTCTCCACACATCTGTGTAATCACTTGGCTGCTGATTTATGATGAATAATTCTATAGTCTGATTTTTACTCTAATATTGGCGCATGAAGGAGGCTCCTTTTTCCTTTTATATTATCCTTGAATGCAAAATTTCCAAAAACCTTGTATATACGTCGACGTGCAATTAAAAAATGAACATACCTGTCAAATTTCATGAAAATCTATTACCGCGTTTCGCCGTAAATGCGCAACATATAAACATATAAACATTTAAACATTCAAACATTTAAACATTAAGAGGAAAGCCAAACCGTCGACTTGAATATTAGACCTCATTTCGCTCGGTCAATAATTGAATTTTTCTGTCCATTGAACATCAATATTGCCAATTTTATTCGATAAAAAGGATGAATTTTCAAATCTGGCTGAGATTTGAAATCAATTTCATATTTTTCCAGTTGCTCTCTAGCACGTTTATAATGAGTTAGTTTTCTTATTATTACTGTATAGCACATTCACATTCTCTGGAGTTCCAAATCATTGATCAAAACATCTCATACTATAGTCTAAAGAAAATCATGAGTAATTCAAGCTTTTTCAATTATTTGGAAATTTTTCTAAATTTTGATAACATAATACTCCTCTGTAGTGAATTTGTTATTTGAAGAGCTTATTTTGCTTCAATCATGTTTTGAATACTTTTTCTGTAGCTATCCTTTCGTTCGTTAGCATTGACGTTGATCCCCAGTAACAAGGGGCGAATGATATGGCTAAATAAGATGTCAACGGCAAGTTCCATATTATTCAAATCTATGTATCGTTAGCTGGCTACAAAACAGGAATAATGAGCAGCCGCGTATGTTTTACGGCAACATAAGGGCAACGAGCTGCATGACTGTGTTTATGCTTAGTTGCTGATGTTCATTCAGCATCTCCATTTTCACTAATGCATGCTAGATTGTAGAGTAGCGTTGGGAACCTACCAATCCCATCCCCGCTGTCTTATTCGTTTCTAATGCTGCCCTGTGATTGGTTGATTGGCAGCCTGCAAACGTCAATCTGAATGACGTAGCCTTAATTGATGAACCACTTCGACACTCAACTGGTTTACTCAGCTACGTTTTAATGCGTGAATGAGTGAGCATGTGCGTTGGAGAATGGTAGTACTGATGCTTATTTATGATGTTCTTTTCCGCATGAAAAGGTACAAATCAATGGTTAGGTTGAGTAGTTTTACATTAAGAAAAGTGGGGTAACAGCTTGAATAAGATTTTGAAAGCTAGTGTGTCAGTCGCAGGTTGTATGTGTAACATGTGTTGAATGTCAAACTACTGTACGTTTTCCTTTCATCTCTCTCACACTCTCTGTATTTAACTCTCACTCTCTTACTTCCATCAATAATTATTAGTTTTGTCGAGAATTAATTCTTGCATCAATTTTTTAGAACTAGAGCTGTAAGGATTTATTGGTTTTAGACACATCTGATATAAATCCTTCAAAACATGGGTTTATGATTATGAAATTACAGTACACTGTAATACAAACTCTCACAATAAAATATCCACAATTTTAAAAGAATGTTACTAATATCAGAAAAATAAATAAAATACTATTTACACTACGTCATGTTCTCATGTTACAAAATTCATATAAAATTGTTATTTGTGTAATGATATGGACAGTATTGGATTTTGACAGGTAGTTTTTCAGGATTTATTTAAATATTTATTCATTCAATCATTCAGAGTTACACAACTTACAGAAACGTACCACAGGCTTAAGCCCAAAATGGTTCCAATTCTTGTTTATACAACAGTCCAAATGTAGCTAGAATATTTGGGTCACTTCAACATTCTTCAATCATACACTCAATTTACAATTCAAAACACACAAAAACAATTTTATATTATTTCTAATAATTCATCACATTATTAAATCGCTGAATTATAATTTTTCATCAATAATCAAAAATCTATTTATATAGAACATATTGTTATACTGTACAATTACTATTGCATATAATGAGTAAATGATAAGTACAAATATTTCATTCAATTGTCTGGAGATAATACTCTATCAATCATTTGATTGATGGAATATTCAATAATTCAAAACAATAACTATTGTGTGTGAACGGCTTCTCGTACGTGTATTGCTTGTTGCATAGCACTCGTTCTAAGGCGTACAATAGAATTCTTTCTCTTTCAGTGTGTCTGTGTTTGTTGATCTATTCCTCCATTACGTAGTAAATACAGTATACTAAGCACTTCTACCTTTTTCAAATGTTTTAGAGTTTCCATACATAAACTCCAATTCATTAAAGTAATTAATTATTATAACATAATAGTCTGCCTCCTGTTTCTCTTCCTCATTTTCCAAGTGCTTGAGAGGTACTACACTCCTTGAATGAGGTATATCCTTCCACTTTGATATAAAATCACATTACTATATAATTACTCTAGGTTCATTCACATATAAAATTCGTGCCTTAGTTTTGAGCATTATACTTATGACGATGACTGTTCATTATCCGATTATTGGTTACTCCTGTTAATGGTATAACAGATACAAAATTCATAGAAACCTGTTTGGAAAATCTTTTAAAAATCACCTATTTCAATGATATTCCGAGACTTCACTAGCAGTCCCAAACAAGTATTCACTTCAAACCTCAAATCTATAAACTGATGCGAACAAAGATGAACTTGGAAACATTCTTGTGGCCTATCAATTTACCAAGTTTACATACAACACTCATTTGGCCATTGTTAGTTCGCTGGTTTATGTATCTACTACAGTATTCCTCATGTGTATTTTCTCAACACCGCAAAGCTCCTTCCAACTTGAAAACTTGAGACTGCTTTATAACTTCTCTTTTAAATCCACATGATGCTTCTCGACTTATGCAGCCTTCACTATGATACGAACACAAACAAGAGTATTTTCTCTCCATTTCATAGTTTTATTCAATTCCTAACACATATGCTTCCCTCTTACTGATACAATCATCTTGTTTCGTATGCGAATCGCCGCGTGTGTGAGAGGATATGTGAGCCGCGCATCACGATCAGCACCAAGGGGGTGGAAGTGAGTGGACGAGGGATGTTAATTTCCATCTTGAACTTTATTCCGAGAGTTTGGCGAGAACCAAGTAATGGATTCAAGAGTGGACAGCTTTATCACACCGACACGATGGTTAAGTGGCCTCAGCTGCTATCAGCCTGAATGGTTGGAGTATGAGTGGTGGTGAGGGGGTGGAGGATTATCTGGCCGGCCGGGTTGTATTTCACTTAACAAGCGACAAGTATCCGGCAAAGTCGACTATAATATTGTTCATTACAGTATTGCAAGATATTCGCCTCAGCTCCCGGATAAGCGGAGTATGGTCTACGAATAACAAAGTTCATCTAATGACTGCTCTCCCACAGCAGATATCCGCTCATTATCTTGCGGCGGGTCTTGTTCATAATATACACACACACATTGTTGTCTAGTCTCCACCTAATGCCATCAGCCAACGTATAGCAGACGAGATCAGTGTACAACGCAGATAAGCTGATTACCAACGGACTGTACTAATTGTTTTCACAGTTTACTATTGGAATGTTCAGCTAGAATTTTATCACCACGCGTATTTAGAACTGGATTCGCTACATTGTGCTAGAACTGTGGTATAGGGATAAGCTCTCCTAAGTTATTGAATCTATCGAGGATTCGTGGATGGGATCGTTCCATAAACAGATGTTCTAATGGGTGTTGAAAGGATGCACGAATTGGAATTTGAATAGAGTTGAAAGTGCGGCTTATACAAACGCAATTATTGGTAATCTCTTGAAATGCAATAAATGGAATCTTATCAAATAGTCACGATTCGATAATGTAAGGCACTCTGTGAACGCATACAAAATTCTTGAATCACGTAGAAGTGTGATATTTGTATGAATATGAGGCTGATTATAAGCAAGAAGTCAGTAGGGTAGATAAATGTATACTCGTATGCATTATAAATGTGCTTACATGTAAATATGCTAGTTTACAAGGCATGTCATGCATGTAGATCTAATCTATCATTCATCTTCACAACATTTGACTACTCAAGATAACATTTATATAACAATGTGTCGTGAATTCATTGTAGTGTCTTCCAATAATAATATTTAGTATATAGAAAATGGCTTAACTGTTCAACTCTGTCTTCAAATCCTGAAGAACGCCCCTGAATAAACATGGATAGAGCATCTACTATTCGTTACTCTGACATTGGAAATTGTCAAATTTCAAAAGTTTTGACCTTTATCCATTATTGGATAACATTAAAATAAGTGAACGCTATATCGAATCTTGGGTTTTGAAACTATGCATTTTCCTCCCAACACTTCCACTTAATGGAGCACTTGGCTATCACCCATTATTTTAAGTAGAGGGGAAATTTGTAGGTCAACCTGATACTATTATTCATTTTCTATTGAGTTTATTATTTTTTTAGTTTTTTCATTTTCTATAAGCGGTAGGGTAGAGATCTCCTTCCTTTCTTAGACAAGCCAATCGCGTATTCAATCCCACCTAATTTCCTATCACCTTTGCATGTATCACGTACACTACCGTTGAACTTCCAGATAATTTCCAGTGGAAGGCAAAATGACTCCCCCGACCGCAGATAAATCTTCGGTTGCGTCCTTGAAATGCAGATGGCAGCACTGGTGTCCAAGAGGGCTGGACGACGGCGAGCTTCTTCAGCACTCGTAGATGTTGGACTATAATTTAATTGAAACCGTTTTTCACCTTTGAAATTTATTGCCCAATTTACTGTCCCGGCCCCTTGGAGCAGCTTTAATTTGTACTGAGCACACGTAGTCGTGCACATTTTCCAGGCTTCAGGTTAATTAACGTAGATGGGTACACACACTCACTCACACGCACACACACTGCTGCTGCTGGCTGCTCTTCTATTAGCACTCTACTCTCTGGAAGAGGCTGCAGTAGGAGGAATGAATGAATCTCTGGAGCCGACTCTCTGGAAGACTGCAGGGCTGGAGGGGCAACTTTGAAATCGTTTTCATACACGATTCGCAACACCATTCTCAAAATCATGGTGAAATAAAAAATATATTGTCATTTGTTGTTTATTTGAGCCAATCTAGTTTCAATGCACCCAGGGCATCATCTCCGGTGCCCTTTCGTGTTGGACTCAGTGGTCTTCTAGGTTAGAATATACTATATTCAAACCCAAAATTGCACCGAATATGATGAAGAAATTCTGCAACATATTTTATCTGATTATCTGTGATCTGTTTCTAATGTAAATTTCATTTTGAATACAATAGTTATTTGTGCAACTAGTGCGCAAAGTGACAGTTTGCTGCACCGAAAGAAACGTTTACGCCCGAGCCGTAGGCGAGGGCGGAATGGTTTCTTGAGTGCAGCAGAGGAACTTTGCGCACGTATTTCACATTAAGTTTTTCCTACAGTTACCATTGAATATGAAAAGTGGGTAATTATGGGTAAAATTGCCTGAAATGCATCAAATGTTTTTCTGTGTAATTTTATTATTGATAAAAACCTTAATCCTAGAATCCTAAAGACCTCGTTGTCCTTGGTTATAATATATAATGAATAATAATTAGCGCGTTGTGCTTGGTTGCACCTCTGCTCACTATAGCAGCCACAGCAGTCACTGTTACCAACTTCATTTTGATTTTGCTGCACTGTTGCTCCATATAACCTACTAAGTATTTTGCGTTGCCATGTTGCAAATCTGGAGTGCAGAAAAATTTTTCCCGCACTAGAGCGGAAAAGTGATTCTTTGCGTTCTGTAATCAGTGCAGCAATGGCCACTTTTCAACGTAACTGTAGGAAAAGAATATAATTCATCATAATTTGTGTCACAGCACGTAACACTTTGAATTTTGTGCCTACGCTATTGAATAGTTAACGACACTGGGCGTACAGCTATCTGTTGAGAGACTGAAATCTGATTTTTTGATGAACAGAACTCATAGAAAAACACAATAAGTTTGATGTTTATGATCCGAATGAACTGTATTTTCTTAAAGTTTATGAGATTTTTTTCACTTATTTGATTTCACAATTTTGACGCTAAAGTGAAAGTCAAAATTGAATGATGTTTCTCATTATTAAATCTTTCATATTCACTAACGGTGATAATTTAACCCCTTGATGAAGAAAACCTAGATACGGTGATCAGTACTACAATACATCGTTATTCTCATTTAAGAGGGTTGAGAGAGGTTTTACAAGCATACAAATATTGAATACTTCATGTAAATGTGTTTCAGGTGTTTTCATGATTGTGCTTTTAGATGTATAATCCTGCGTTTATGTAGAGGTAATTAGAATATTCAACTATTCTTCAATTATCTCTATTCATGCATTCAGCAAATAGTCTGTTCGCTAATTGCAGTTTACTTCATTTTTATTGATGCTAATAGTTCCATCCAATAAAGTTTCTCAGTGATAGTATAGTAAACATTTTCAAAGAGATGAGTGGAAATGACATGCGATTTACAGGAGAGTAAGTGCAAATGCGTCATCCAGTTGTAATAAGTTAGCGTAAATACAGGTACACAATTTTATTACTTTTAGTTATGAAATTTTTCAACATAGTTGAAATCATGTTCATAAAGTAGCTTTAAAATAATTCTTGTCAGAAATATTCTGCCCCGAACATCGATTTGTATGTTTATGTTGGGCAATTGGGCAAGAGAGGGTGATCGATGATGTATTCACTCTGAAATCCTATCAACACATGTATCTTCTATAGTAGTTGGGTGGTTTCCGTCATCACAAATCCATGTATACATAAAATGAGTATGAGAGTTATGTACTGTACAGTACAGTCATGAACGCTAATCACGAGACCTCCAAGCGGAGTATAAAGATTATCTGATTTACAGCCTTACTATAGTTTGGTTTGTGGGAAGTAGCTTTTCAATTCATATTATTCTTTGATTTTTTCCATTGTTACCATTCAAAGGTCATTTTCTCCTGATTTTTCCAATTCAAGAGTCAGATACCGGTATCCTATTACTTGAAACCTTCATCATGTCGAATGATTCGAATAGTTTGTTTGATTGATTCTCAAGCTGAAGACAACATTATGAATATAAGCATGAAGACTTTAGAATAAATTTTGTGCCCGATTCAATATTTCGCAATAATTTCGTAACAGATGAAACAAATTATTTATCTATGAACAATGTTGCATCATATTCAGTTCCTTACTGTTAGTAATTGATATTATTGATAGTATTAGACAGTAAATGATAGTAATTGATAGTAAGTATACATTTATAGATTTGAATCTTATAAACCTCGTGAAATTGAATATACGCAATTCTTCAACTAAATCAATTTCTATATTATTGAATAATTCGAAATTGTGTTCAAGAGACTTCAAACATAATAATAGTTTATTGCCTTAAGCTCGGTTGAGTTTGCTTTAGAATAACTGACATTGGGTTCTGCTGTATTTTTGTCTGTACAATTTGACAAGATGGAGAGCCCAATGCCGAGATTTGAAAGACAACTGGCATTTTATTTCCATCGCTATAATTTGAAGACAGAATTTTTCTCTGTCCATTCCGCTCCCACTTGGCTAATGATACTATTGTCCTCTCTGTCTAATTTGGTTTGTTCATCTTGTATGATGGGTGTGGTGGGGAGTAGGTATGCTGGATTGCTGGAGCTACGATGCTCTGTTATTTTAATAAGAGCCAATCTCAAAATCTTCCCTCCCCATGCTAGATGGATGAGTGAGTGTTCTTCTGATATGCGCTTGTCTCGGGGAAAAGATAGATTGATACTGAGCATTCTTTTAATAAATAAAGGCCTATACGACAGTTTATCAAGGAAAGGTACTCCGTAGCCTGAAATTAGCCCTAGTTTTGGCGCAGATTATCCTCACCGCTGAATTATAAACAAAATGTCGGACTAATTCCGTAATAACAATGCAGAGGCCTGCATGGCAGCGATCGGTCGGCAGTTGAGCTGCTGCCGCGGGCTTCTAATAAAATTAATATAAGATCCAAGATGGCGGCAAGAGCTTCTGTCTTGAAACTTGCAGCATCAGAGCCCCGATAAGATTATATTAGGGAAGTTTGAGTGGCTGATCAAAATTGAAGACACTTTGTATGCAATTTTCATTGACCAATGAAATTCGTAGAAATGAGCTCATACAGCTTCAAAACGTATTCTTTCATACATTTTCTGTCGTCTTATGTATTATATTTCTATTCCAACATGATGTATTGAAAATACCCTCAATTATTCGGTTTATGAGGGTTTTTAAAATTATATCTTTCAAATTGAAGAATAGTTTGAAAGTATATAATATGTTTAGGTGATCCAGTGTATCAAAATTCATTTTTCTCTAGAAACAAGTACATAATATTTTAACAAGAAACAAGATTACCAGTGTAGATATCCTATATATTCTCAAATCCCATGTAAATTCGAGCGCATTCACTGAGATACTGATGAGAAAACCATGCATCATAATCAATTACGTAAATGTACAAATACTTACTAGCATGTTTTTATATGTAATTATTATATGTAATCAATTTACGAAATTATGGTAAAATTGTGGAGTAATTAGTAGTTTGAGTTATCGCAAGCATAAGAAAGAATTTCGCTCTTGCATCATCGCAAAAAAACAGGATTTTATAAAAAAAAATGTGGAGTACTTACAAGTGATCAAATTGATTGACTACTTGTCAATAGCTTTTAATTATTGTTATTAGCTATATTTATTCATGATAATTATCATCTATTTCTAATAGAATACCATTACATAATGACAAGTATACCTGAAATCTTGAATTGAAAATATGATGAATGGGGGAGATAAGTGATAACAATGCAATGACGCCGACTTCATAAAAAACATTGAGTGATGAAGAGGTTTAGATATTCATTCAGATTCCTGCTAATCAGACTATTTGTCTATATATTTTACTTCTTAATCTTATTGAACAAATTCTACTACATTTATTTCTATCACTGCATTTAGATGACAACCATGGTTTGCCGTTATTTATGTGGTACTTTTCTTCTTCCTGTGAATAGAATGTACATTGGTATACTGTGTAAAATGTGTAGTATTTGCTTACCATGCTTTGAACGTAATTTCTTACCATCAAAAAATATAGCGTATTTGAAAACACGAATAATTCAAATTCACAAGAGGGATAGCAATATGTGAGGATTATTCTCATTTGAAACAATAACTATGAAAAGTGTATCCTGATTGGCAGAGATGAATATTATGTAGTATCAAAAAATTCGTGTGTATTTGTTATGATATTCATCAACCTTTGATCGAATCATGCATTTTTAGAAATAAATGTTTAACGATGGTAAAGCATATACATTGATGCAATCTGTCTTGATCCTTAATGTAAATAAATCAATTGAGTGCCGTTGATTATCATTGAATGCATAGTGACTATAGAGCGTGGAACCGGTTAGTGAGTGTTTCGCGCCATTCATCTTATCAACTTCACCAATCTCGAACACGGAGAACGTTCACTTATTACAATGATTGGGGCCCGAGAAGGAAATCAAAATTAAAATATTAATCATAATGACTGTTTTCGATTTAAATGTGTGCTGCAATGTTTCGTCTTAATATCGAAGCCAAAGATCAAGATTATCGTGATGGCAATGTCTTTTTCAATGATATTATATATCAGGCATGTTCAATCTCGATTTAATTTGTACGTTTACGGAGAGCTGGCTGCTTCTTACCTACAGCGTAGCATGTAGTAAACGAACAAAACCACACCTGAAAGTCCAAAGTCATAAATCATGAAAATTATCAATCTCTTCTTGCAGAAGAAGAAGATTACAATTAAGCATGTGGATGCAAACCATCACTTTAAAAACACTTTTTTCAGATATATTTTCCAGCAAATAAAACAATTATTTCACCAGAAGTATAATTATTATGGAAATTTGATTGGAAGTAAACATGTTTATCTACCTACGCGAATGTAATTTTTATGATCTCTGGAAAATACATAGCCTTCAGTTATTAGTCTTCATAGGTGAATATTCGACTACGTTCAATTGATTGTAGAACTGAATTTTTGTAGAAAAAAAATTTGATTTGGCAATTGGAAATGGCTGTATGGTCGCAATTTACCATTGAATATAGGGCTATAGAGTTCACATGTGCAATTCACTTGCGTTCTACAATTCTACTGGGAACTATTTTTTTCACGAATTTATCAGTCATTATCTCCTAAAGAATTGATTGAAATACTTTCCATGTCATAATTCTGTTCTTGTTAACTTAACCTGCATCTTTGGGTCTGCTGAAAATGTGTTAGTAGGTATTTGCTGCCACTAACTGAGACGATGAAAAGGATTCGTATGACGGAGATAATTTATCGATCGTTAAACGCATGCTGAAGCCTTCACCATCTCCTGAGTCATAAATTGTGGGTCGATTCTTTCCGTAATGCCTCACCATAAAAAGTGGAAGTTCATACGGATATTCTGTGAGGGTTCTAACTGTAGTTAATTATCAGGATTCAAACTAGGATGATTTATGTGAATGCACTGAGATACTACACAACCATCGATACACACAACTGGTACACTGATCCAGAATAAGGTGTTGAATCAACCATGAAATGATGGAAGTCTTCCGAGTTCATTCACGAATACGAAAACTGCATTATACAAAAATTCTAATCTATGGAAAAGATGTTGACACTTAATTTAACCTGTAGGTTCAATTCTCCAATCTATTAGTAAATCATTTATTATCATGATAATCATGTTATAAATCATATTTAATTTAAATGGATTACTGTAGAACTGTATTACAGTTTTTCTAATCATGATTATGAGTTTATTGTTCACATTGTGACTCAAGACTAATCAGTTGAGTAATGGAAGTGAGTAATATTATAATAAATGATTGAAAGAATGATAATATTCTAGAGCTTTAGAGTTTTGGAAAGTGACTTTCCTAAATCATGGAAATCTGTTTTCTTCCAGACCCACGTAGGCCTACCGTACCACTGTACCAAAGGTACTCAAACTAATTTAACTTGGGCACCGCATTACCAAGTCAAACAACTATACCGGACTCGAATAATCATTTTCTAGCCTGTGTATTAGAGAGGCCTCACGTGGAGGTAATAATATCAATAAAAATTGCTCATCAGTGAACAGTGATTTCGCATGATTGACGCGCTTTCCATGGCTTCCCATACAGTGCCGTTCATAGCGTATTTATGAAGTTTCAATATTATATTTTGAAGAAAACTGTCAGAAACACCCGAGGGAAGTGAAGCGTGGACTGATTTTTTGGATACCATTTGGACTCACTATCATAACAAGACTCAAAAATATTGAAATAATTTGAAAAGTTGCATTTCTATCCAGAATGAAAATACGCCGTCAAAATAAAAAAATTGAAATACTGGAGTCTTGTTGACGTTAAACTTGAGTAATGAAGATGTAGTGTGAGGCCTGGAGGAGTAAGAATTCACATTTTATCATGAATATGAATTGCTGGCACTTAGCACTGATTTTTGCATACACCTACATGCACATTTTTACTTTTTATTAAAGTTCTTTCGGTCTTCAAAGTAGTTCAAACTCTTGCCGCGAGGGTGAGCTGCAAAGAAACCGCGTAGGTGTCATAGGAGATAATCAGTGGAAGGCTAACACGGCCCGAGGGTTTTCTCCCGGAACTCAGAGGATAAAACGTGGAACTATAGGGGAAGCTGGAACAAACTTTCCTGTGGCAACCTGTGATTTACACTTCACGCCATGACATTAATTCTACTTTTAAATGAGCTCTTTATTTGTTGCAATGAGCCTTTGCACCAATAAATTATAACCAGTGCTATTCAAAATGTGAAACCCATTACTTGAAATTTGTCTGCTGATTGCTAATGTAACATGGTGTATGAGCAAGATTGAGTACCAACCAGTTGTTGAAGGAGCTTACAAAGGTTAAACTGGGAATTTGTTACTTTGAATGATGATCTCAAGTAATTGCTTTCTTCCACTGGAGCAAAAATTCCATTGTTCTAGCTCAAATCACAATATTGCATTCTACTATAGCACACAAGTGCATAATATATATAATGCACTAGTGCTTCACATACGACTTGTACAATAGATTATCTATTGACGAAACCGAGAAAAAGGTAGCATAAAAATTAGATAGAGGAGTAAGTGCTATTTGTTGGCCGTAAGGTGAAAAAACACCAAAAGTTTCTTCTAACAATATTCTATTTATTCAGTGTAAGGACGAAGCTCTTCAACTGAACATACGAAAGCTCAATGCAATATATTTCCAGTATTAATTCAGTACTTGATGAAATTGAATTTAGGCAAGTATTGCATTAGAACACGAATGCTCTTCAACTCCAGTTCTGAATCAAATCCATATTCTCCTTTTCTTAATCATAGTTCATTATACCGTGGTTTGTTTGAGTTTGGTTTTGTTTTTAAATGTTTATTCAATGTAAGATTTTTTAAAGTACAATCGTGGAAATCAATGATCGATTTCCTTCTCAGCTGAAACCCCATTAGAACTTTGCGTCTCCAATGACCGTTCATTATCATCAAACTTCTGTTGGAAGCAAGGGTTTTTCAAACCAACGGTACCCATGCTTTATTCGCTTGAGACCTTTGAAAAGATCGAAACTCTCCAGTTGAGGAATTCACGAAATGCCACTTGCCGTGTCCCGTGTATGCGGTGCCTCAGAGTCCAACATTAGAAGATCGGTATCTTTAACTTATATGCAGCACAGTAAATAACCGACGTGGTATTTCCGAAATGCGTACGCCTGAGTGAAAGAACAGGCGTCTTAAATTTCCACCAAACGACTTGTGTAGGATAGTGATTTGAGTAAATGGTTGAGAGAAGAGAGAGAGCGGATGGAAGGAGAGATGAAGTGAAGGATGAAAATGAAGATAAGTTTGAAGAAGAGTAGAAGATTAATTGTATGCATGAGAGATCACAGTCTCACTTTTCCACCTGTCGCAACGGCGTTCGTATTTATGTCTATTATTCAGATTAGATACACAGTGTCTCCAGTCTCCACTCGCATCCTGGAGGACAGACAGACATTTCTACGCAACTCCAAACAAATCTGAGCAGGAAAATTTATCTGCAAAATGGAACTCATCTACATGAGAACATTCTCTTCATTAATTGTTGAAATTCGAACCCTGATCGAGGAACGTGAGTTGAGCATTGAAAATGTCCGTAAATTGATCCCAATAAAACATCTGATATCTAATTTCTGGTATCTCAGATGTTACTGACATATAATTATTAAGTACATATACTTCAAGTTCCTGATAACTATTACTCAAGTGTATCTCAGTTTATGATTAGTATTACTTAGTGCCATTTGCCAGTTTAAACTAAATTGCATTCTAAAATGGATTGAATCCATATCAAGCCACATTTATTATAATGTAATATATTTTGAGGTTAAGCCACCAGCTGATTAAATTCAGTTTGAGCTTTGACTGTGCAAACGGCCCTCAGTGTTGTTTGCACAGTGCTAGTTTAAACTAAATCTCATTTTAAATTCGATTGAATCCATATCAAGTCTCGTTTGTTATAATATAGGTTCATCTTGAGTTTTAGTCACCAGCTGATTGAATTCAGTTTAAACTTTGACTGTGCAAACGGTCCTTTGTCACATCATGATTTCAAAGCTCAAACTCATGTGACACTAAATCCTTGTTCATTATCATTTTTCCATTATTCATAAGTTTTTTGTAAAATTTACCATAAAATTCTACATGTAAATAAACTTTCAAGTGAGAGCAAGTCATTCAAATCGATTGAAAATGTTTGCAATGTGATACAATGTTAGTATTACAGTACTTCTTTGACAATTTTGAAGGACTTTTTATAAAATGGATTATGTAACGGATATAAATTACACCGCACTGTACGCCATAAATATCATTATTTTATCTATTTATACATCAATAAATATGCATTTGTTGTATGTAAATGTTGTATGCACTCCTCTTGGCGAATTGAGACAAAGGATATTGGTTTTTTTCAGATTTGAGACAAAAGATAGAGTACTGGTATATTGTTACTATCCTTGGGCTGCAGCGTCTCTTGTGGATGCAAGAGTTTGAGATCGTACAGTGGCGCTCTTGAAGCCCAGCGGTCAAGAGCCGAACTATTGCTCTCTGCACAACTCTGCTCTCTGGAATTCTCCCTCTCTTTTGCTTTCCGAGTTGGATACTCTCACGCGAAACTTGGCTCTTGGAAAAATTGTTTGTTTTTCTCTCCAAAGGACCAATGAAATCCAACTTCTCTTCAAGACATGTAGAGCAGATTCTTAATTTTATATCATCATTGTTTGCTTCATAATTTCTTTAAATGAAAAATTCACGAAATAATGGACAGATTTATTGGAATTGTGAAAAATCATTCCTCGTATATGATAGATATTAGAATTAATCGCTGTGATGCATAACTGTCTTCTGTGACTGAAATTTCTACAACAGAAAAATAGGTTTCATTATTCTGGAACGACGTAAATTACAGTAATAATAGGGCAGCATGCAACTTCAGGAGCTTCTTCCTCATGTTTCACATGGGATAAACAATACTTGATTGAATACTAGGTTGAATTCAGAGTTCAGGAATATCACATTTTTTCTAACTTTTATTGTGTTATATGTAGTACAAGTACTAGCATAAACTTATGAAATATGAAAATAATCGTCTTTTTAATTGCCAAATAATTTGAAGAGCACCTCCTTCATGCACAAAACTCAACGTTCACTTGTATCAATTGAATTCCTCATTATTAAAAGCCACAGCACTCCTTTCCCCAAAGTAAATAAAGCAGATACACAACTTTTTTCGAAACGTCAAGGATTAATATTGGGAAGGATAGTTTGTGATGAAAACCAGAAGAGTTGAGAACCTAAACACTCTGAAGTTATTACTTTTACAAAATTTAAATGAACTATTTAACTTGTCTCCCATGCAATAAAACTTAATTTTCCTTCCAAATAATTGTTATATGATTTGGTATGCTACTTAAAATGTAATATTCATGTTTGTTTTATTGGTGTCAAGGCTCTACACGGTTTCTTATTTGATGGAAACTTGGTGATCCGTCTATTTCAGATGAAACTACCAGTAAAGTGATAAGTTGATTATTGTGCGTGAGCATTGTAATAAAATCAGTATTATTAGAAAATCAGCATTATAAAATAAATTTGTTTTTCTGTAAGAATCAACACAATCATCAATGAATCGTATTGATTTACTGATAGTAATTACATTGTATTATTTTATTTTGTTATAGACTGAAAGGCTATCTTATTCCATTCAGAGCACGGGGAGGAAGCTGCTTCTTGTAACTGATGAATATATTTTGTTCTTTGTATGGAATGCGATTGGAAAAGGAAACAGAGGACTTCAATGTCCTGCTACTTGTTACCGTACTACTGCTGCAAGGGAGCTTCCGTCATGTTTCTCAACATTTTCAAATTCCACCATTGCATGGATCTGTTAAAGCGTGGGTCTATAATGTACGTAAAACTAGTACTTACTGCAACTACCAGAAATACTAAAAATACTTTAGTTTTATAAGAATGAGAACTTTCATATTTTAACCACTAATTTCTAACACTTCATTAATAATGACTAATGAATAATTTTACTTTCTTTGAATAGAAAGGAACAAATAATCAACTCTCGAAATACATCCGCTAAAACATTTATTTTAACTTTACAGAACTGGAGAACCCATTCATCCACATCAAGGTTGTATAATTGGTGGAATTGTTTGCTCTACTGGAGGAATATACAGACCGAAAAAAACATTCATATCATACAATTTCTTACCATTGGATTATTACATGCTGGAGAGAATCGCACAGGACAGAGAGGAATGAAGAAGGAGGAATCATAGATAAAAATATTAATCTGAATATCTGATACTTTAAAATGGCATTAGTACCCGAAACATGTAGTGAAAAATAATTCATAAGGGTACTCAGATTAATATTTTTATTTATATTAAAAGTAGTATCTGGTGTGGTACACTCACAAACTTTCCTTGTTCATATTTGAAACTACGATCAAACTTCTGTATATGTGTATATATAATTATTGTTTCAGAGTACTTTTTCTTAGAGTAAATTGTGAAATACGATTATTTTTTTAGTCGTAATTTTTTAAAGTCGTCAAAACAGCTGTTCTACAGATGAAATATCTCGACTATGTGTTATTTTTATGAACTGCGCTACCTACCTACCTCATGCACGAGAAGGAGGTTACTAAGTCCATTTCTCAAGGATGGGGTGGACCCCCCATTAGTTTCCCAGAGAGGAGAATCATGCCAGTTGATAGAGCTGATAAAAAGCTATCCATTTAATAAATTGAAGAAAATCGTTACAGCCGTTTTCGAGAAAACCGTGAAAAAAATGGTTTTTTAGTGATTATCCGCCATTTTTCTCAAAATATTACGGAGCTCCTGCAATTTTCCCAGAGATGAGACTCATGGCAGTTGATAGGGCTTATAAATAGCTATCCATGGTATAAATTTGAAGGAAATCGTTAGAGCCGTTTTCGAGGAAAACCGTGAAAAACATGGTTTTTTAGTGATTATCCGCCATTTTCTCAAAATATTACGAACTCCTGTAATTTTTCCAGAATGAGACTCATGTCAGTTGATAGGGCTTATAAATATCATGGTATAAATTTGAAGAAAATCGTTAAAGCCGTTTTCGAGAAAACCGTGAAAAACATGTTTTTTTAGTAATATCCGCCATTTTTCTCGAGAATATTACGCAGCTCCTGCAATTTTCCCAGAATGAGACTTATGTCAGTTGATAGGGCTCATAAATAGCTATCCATGGTATAAATTTAAAGAAAATCGTTAGAACCGTTTTTGAGAAAATCGTGAAAAACATGGTTTTTTAGTAATTATCCGCCATTTTTTCCGCCATCTTGAATTGAATTTTATTGAATTTCTTATTGTCGGGTCCTCTTGGTATAAGGACCTTGAGTTTAAAATTCAAGTCAATCGGTTAATTAGGAATGGAGTTATGGTTCACAGACATACCACATACACACATACACACATACACAAACACACATAACACACACACACACACACACAACACACACACACACACACACCACACACACCACACACACACACACACAGACCAACACCCAAAAATCATGTTTTTGGACTTAGGGGACCTTGAAACGTATAGAAAACTTGAAATTGGGGTACCTTAATTTTTTTTGGAAATCAATACTTTACTTACCTATGGTAGTAGGGCAAGGAAAGTAAAAAAGACCTGAAGAAAAAAGACAATGAATGGAGGAATCATGTATTGACTTATGCCAGGGCAGAACACTGATGTTGATGATTAGATTATTATTACCAGTTTACTACTCTAAATAATATTAATTGATTTCTCAATAACAATTGAATGCTGTACTCTCCCACACATATTTCAATCTTCTTCTTTCTTCGCGGAACTGAAATCAATGTTGTGTCTTCCACAATCAACTTCCTACTTTCAATAATTCATCAAGTAATTTGTTTCCTTTTTCAAAAGGTATTAGACTGAATAACATGTTATTGATTCTTCTGAGAACCTATTTTTATAATTTTCAAACCCCCATTTTTTATATTTCCTCATCTTTTAACCTCATTGGAATTTTATATAGCTTTCACTCATCAGTTTTAGTTTCGTTTCAATATTGTAAGATGAGTATTATTTGCAAATAAGCTTAAATAGTACCTGCAGTTATTCAAATTTGTTATTATTTCTCATATTGATTATATCAGACCACTGTATTTCTAGTTGGTCTTCGATGTTTCGGTTATTATGCTGTGTAGGCCTAATTTGAACCGTTGAAGCACTCTCATCTGCTAAACGCCAGGTCGATTGCCCCACCTCCTACATACCATGTGGTAATTCATGCATAAAACGATGGCAAATACCTGGTATCAGGGGATGCATTTCTTGTGAAGACCGTCAGTATCATCACCCACAGTGGACGAAAATAAAAATTAGAAATTCGATTTGCAAAAAGGAACTGGATGAGTTTAATCAGTGCTCTGAAAGCAGGGAGGATGTGGTATCGAGCTAGAAAGCTTTAATTTCTGATTGACGAAAGTCGTTTCTAAGTATAAGCTTGCAAGTTTTAATCGATTCCATTCGGGCCAGGCACAATAATTCAAGCACAGATTATCACCCATAAGCGCCATCGGCATGGCCCGGGAACCAATATAGGTAATATTCTCTGTCTCTTCTTCCCTCTCGCTCTGCCAGCCTGCACCAGTGCACAGTAGCGTTAACTTTTATGTCCCAATACGTTAACATCACCGCATTACTTGTATTGTTGTTCCTCTGCACTTTAATCACTGTTCTCTGAACTAGCCCATCCCATTAACTTCATATGAGTACACTAATATTTAGTGCCGATCGATCGTAACAATTAACTACCCTTAGTTATGGGTCCCTCTTATTGGATGTATGAAAGACTGCTTTTGTTCGGTTTTCGCTATGGGGGAGAAATTATACGTTATTTGGGAAAGCATATGAACATAATCTGATCGATTACAAGGGGAATGGTGGACATTAATTTGCAGACGTTTTATGGCGGTGCCCTTGAAATCAAATGGTGCAATCGATTCAAACATGATCGAGAATTACATTGTATAATTTATTTTGTTATAGACTGGAAGGCTATCTTATTTCTATTCAGAGCACGAGAAGAGCTTCTTGAAACTGATAAATATCATTTGTTCTTTGTATGGGATGTGATAGGAAAAGGAAACAGAGGACTTCAATGTCCTGCTACTTGCTACCGTACTATTGCTGCAAGGGAGCTTCCGTCATGTTTCTCAACATTTTCAAATTCCACCATTGCAAGGATCTGATGAAGCGTAGGCCTACAATGTACGTAAAACTAGTACTAACTACAACTACCAGAACTAAAAAAAATACTTTAGTTTTATAAGAATGAAAACTTTCAATATTTCAACCACTATATTTCTGAAGACTTTATTAATAATTGACTAATGAATTAATTTTACTTTCTTTGAATAAAAATGAACAAAACAATCAATTTTCGGATTAAAATACATCCGCTAAGACATTTATTTGAAATTTACAGAATTGGAGAATCCATTCATCCACGTCAAGGTTTTATAATTGGTGAAGTTGTTTGATCTCCTGGAGAGAGGAGGACCAGAAAAAGCAGATTACCAGAAAATTTCGATTACCAGAAAAAGCATGATTTTCATATCGATTCAATTTCTTCCATTGGATTAGATAATTACTACCAGGTCACTATTCCCAACATTAATGAATTCCCCAAGAACAATTCAATACTGTACTCCCACACATATTTCAATCAATTTTCTTCTTGGAACTGATATCAATGTTCTCTCCCACAATCAACTTTCAGCTCCCAGTATTTTCTAAATCTATCAAGTGTTAGCTTTTTTTAATAGATATTGGATTAGATACCAGGTTATTAATTCTCCTGAGAACCTATACTTTTATTTTTTATACCTGTTAATGTTTTTAATATTTTCTCATTGTTTACCCTTATTGGAATTTTGTAGCTTTCACTCATCAGTTTTAGTTTCGTTTCAATTTTGTAAGATGAGTATTATTTGCAAATAAGCTTAAATAGTACCTGCAGTTATTCAAATTTGTTATTATTTCTCATATTGATTATATCAGACCACTGCATTTCTAGTTGGTCTTCAGTTTCAGTTATTATAGTGTGTAGGCCTAATTTGAGCCGTTGAAGCACTCTCATCTGCTAAACGCCAGGTCGATCGCCCCACCTCTCACATACCATGTGGTAATTCATGCATAAAACGATGGCAAATACCTGGTATCAGGGGATGCATTTCTTGTGAAGACCGTCAGTATCAATCACCCACAGTGGACGAAAAAAAATTAGAAATTCGATTTGCAAAAAGGAACTGGAAGAGTTTAATCAGTGCTCTGAAAGCAGGGAGGATGTGGTTATCAAGCTAGAAAGCTTTAATTTCTGATTGACGAAAGTCGTTTCTAAGTATAAGTTTGCAAGTTTTAATCGATGCCATTCGGGCCAGGCACAATAATTCAAGCACAGATTATCACCCATAAGCGCCATCGGCATGGCCCCGGGAACCAATATAGGTAATATTCTCTGTCTCCTCATTCCCTCTCTCTCTGCCAGCCTGCACCAGTGCACAGTAGCGTTAACTTTTATGTCCCAATAACGTTTAACATCACCCGCATTACTTGTATTGTTGTTCCTCTGCACTTTAATCACTGTTCTCTGAACTAGCCCATCCCATTAACTTCATATGAGTACACTAATATTTAGTGCCGATCGATCGTAACAATTAACTACCCTTAGTTATGGGTCCCTCTTATTGGATGTATGAAGGACTGCTCTTGTTCGGTTTTCGCTATGGGGGAGAAATTATACGTTATTTGGGAAAGCATATGAACATAATCTGATCGATTACAAGGGGAATGGTGGACATTAATTTGCAGACGTTTTATGGCGGTGCCCTTGAAATCAAATGGTGCAATCGATTCAAAGATGATCGAGAGTTAAATGGAATCATAATCTTTCATAATTAAGCGGCTTCTTCAGTTTCAAAAACAGATGAAATACAGAACACAACTGAATTAAAATTCAGGAATTGAAATCATTGAAGCACAAAATGCTATTGATGAAAATGAGTGCATTGTAATCACACATGCACTGGAAGTGTAAAAAATCATGCTAATGATAGAAAATCAATTCATTTTTAAAAGTTTCCACTAATACCTAGAATTTAAACAGTTTACGATCATTTCCGTTGATTATATTTTTTAATATTCTTGCAATCTTAACTCAGATTCTTCACTCGCTCTCACTCCTTCACATTTAGAGCTCACAATACTATTTTTGTGTGGAAAAAAGATTTCAATCCTTCTGTGACTGGAATAGTGAACTATTGATTCATCCCAAATAAATTTTAAATCAAAATAGCTAGCTTTGTTCGAAAGTCTGAAGTTAATAAGAAAATAAGTTCCAATCAAATGTCATCATCATTGAACAATACAGTATTCTGTTTCACACAATATTTGTATCCAATCGACAAAAAGAATTTCTATAAATAGTTCTTGACTTGAGGGGATGATTGAAGTTTAACAGCTTAATTACTCATGAACGACTTGAACATAATATTAAATGGGCTTGACTATAAGGCACAATTTCTATAAGATTACATAATCCTATGTAAAAAAAATGATAACACAAATCGATTATAGCTAATTTTTTTGAACTCTATCTCATGAATGATTAATACAAGACAACATGCTTTCTCAATGAAAGGTTATATCATTAATACTTCCATGTTACACGAGTACTTTTTTCATAAAATATTCATACACCAACCATTTGAACGTGGTTTTAATCATAGAATAATCAATGAATGACGTGGTCAAACTAATTTATGTATCCTTAGCATCGATATTATAGGAAGTAAGATCATATAAGAATGATGAAAAAACATTGTGATAATGATGAGGAATGGAACCCACATCCTATTGAACCCAATAATGACGATGTCACTTCAATAAAAAAAATCACAAAAAACATTCTCCATGGAGGGTTGTTAAGAAATCGGAGATCTTTGGACTGAGTATCAGGATACAGTTATTTTGAAAATACGACTACCTACATACCTTACATGTGTTATGACCAGGGGCCTGTTTCATAAAAATTACAAGTCCTGTTACAGTATTACAGGAAAAGTTCCTGTATTACAGGTAAAATTTATAAGTTTGTGTTTCATAAACATTTTTCCCTGTAAAACAATTTATTAGACATTTGCCTGTATTACAAGTGAATAATACAGGACTTTATCATAGTCGTGTTTCATAAAAAAAAACTTCCTGTATAACTGGACTCGTAAGATGTTGAATATTTTATCATTGTTTAGACCATCCTAAAACTTTTACAAGTGTAGGTAGAATCTTGAAAAGAGACATTTTGTTGAAAAGGCAACGTGTTAAAATGAATGAAGATAGTAATTCTATAGTTCTGGTAAAGATGACTATGTTATTATTCGTAGAACAAGAATTTTCAAGGACAGGATTTCTTACAATATGATGCAGGAAACTTATCAAAACGGTTTGGATTAAGCTTTCCTCAATAAAGCGTTGTTGGAAATATTCAGAAAATGTACGTCCATAATGTTTTATGTCTTTTATTAAACAAATTCATTTAATGTCGTTAATATTAACATTTGATAATTAACTTTTTTTGAAACATTACTACTCACATAACTGTTATAATAAGTTATGTAAGTTGAGTAGTTATTATAATTTCTCTATTTATCATTAACAAAGTTATTTTCCATCATGAATGCAATCTGTCCATCGTAAGAAATTTGATAATGTGGATTTTCCACCAAAACATCTTAAGTAGCACTTTGCTCAAATATTATATTAGGCTCGCTGGCCAATGAAAACATCGATTCAAAGTAAAGGAACTGTAATACAGGCGAATATTACAGGTGATTTTACAAGTGTAGAATTATTTTTATGAAACATAATTTTACAGGATTGTGAATTTTAATCCATAAGTCCTGTAATACAGGCCCTGTATTACAAGGGTTTTTTGAAACAGGCCCCAGAGAGTATAGAATGCGAGTATAGTATATGGAGTATATAGAGTATATAGAATATATAGAGTATATAGAGTATATAGAGTATATAGAGTATATAGAGTATATAGAGTATATAGAGTATATGGAGTATATAGAGTATATATAGAAAGTATAGTATGAGAGTATAGTATAGAGTATTACATTCTATCCTCACTGGTTATAACTTGATGTTAAGATATAAATTGAAGAACTAAATTCGTTTACTAGAAATTGAAAGCATTCTCGGATTATATTTACAGATTTTGAGAATACCTCATCAATATGATCCTTCTAGTCATAAGGAATCAGTCATCAGGTTGAGAACTAGGCTGCCTAGGTGCAAGACCAATATACTGAATTCGTGCAAACTTCCTGATAGGAATAATCTATGCGTGTGTGGAGAAATTCAGGATTCAAATCACCTATTGACTTGCGGGATGATCCAAGAAACATGAACTCTTGAGGACTCAAGACAAAGCCGTAGTGGCTGATCACTGGAGATCCAGTAATATAGATACTGTACTGTATAATAATAATGTTTTATTTTCAGTCTGAAATTGACACGAAAACGAACAGAAATACGGTATATTAATCTCATTCAATGAAAATGAAGTAAAAGTTAAATTCCGAAATACAATATTTAATAATACTGTGTGTAGATTATGGGAATAGACAGAAAATGAATGACTTTATACTGCGAATGACTTGAAATGTGAAAATTATCGATGTGAATAACTAACTAAGCCTGTTCATACTAATAAAAGTAACCTAGAATTATTTTCATGTGTATTGGATTGGATTTGGACTGCCATGGATATTCAAAATGGAGAATCAGATTATTACTTCAGATGATTCAACTCATTTTAACTAATAATAATAACGTCAGATATAAAGCTATAAATATCGGAGACCGAGCTTCGCTCTGGAGTACAAAAGCATAAAAAATTTATTACGAGAGAAGAAATTATAATAACATTCATATAGAAATGTTCTATCTAATAACAGTAAATTGAGATTAATTCCCAGAAGAATGCAAAAATTTCCCTCACAAAGGCCCAGTTGCACAAAAGCCGGTTGAATTTTAATCCTGATTAACTTCACGTAAACCAAATCAGAGAAGACTATTTAAAAAATCTGGTGTGGCGCACTCACACAACTTTCCTTGCCGTTATGAAAATTGATCACCTGACGCTAGTGTTCCCGCGCATCTCAAGTTCAAAGATCTAAGCCAGCTGGTGACAGGACTATAACACTGGAGACACACGAGGCCTGCTATCTCTTCATAGTGAATGATTTGATAGAATCAACAGTTGCCAACAGTTTGCAATTGAAATAATAACATTTTCTCGAATTTCTAGCTTATTTTAAATTTTAAGTGAAAATGTTACTGAACATTTATTGTAGAGATTTTCATGCTCAATTTTTTCCATTTGGAGTTTTTTGTTTAAATTGTATCTGAAGCCTGATAATTGGGAATCTAAAATCAAACTTTGCATAGATGGGGTGAAGCTCCTGGAATTTTTACAGATATGAGACTTGTGGCAGGTGATAGAGCTCATCAATTACTATTTTAGGTATGAATTTGATCAAAATCGTTGGAGCCGTTTTCGAGAAAATCGCAAAAAACCCTGTCTTTGACAACATTTTCGCCATTTTAGCCGCCATTTTGAATTGCATCAGATCGAAATTGTTCGTGTCGGATACTTATATCGTAAGGACCTTAAGTTCCAAATTTCGAGTCATTCCGGTAATTGGGAGATGAACACACACACACACACACACCACACACACACACACACACACACACACACACACACACACACACACACACCACACACACACACACACAACACACACACACACACACACACACACACACACACACACACACACCACACACACACACACACACACACACACACACACACACACACACACACACCACACACACACACACACACACACACACACCACACACACACACACTTTTTTGCAACCGGCACTAAGTAGGCCTACCTGATTGCATGATTACAAAAGTTCAACAGCTGAGTCATAATTTTGATACAGTCCCACTCACATTAACTCGCTCACTCACTTCCATCACCAACAGACGACGAAATAATTATTATAAGCTGTTTTTCCAGGGATGAATAATAATAAATTATCCTTTTAATGTCCTTCAGCGAGTTTTCCCAGGGATGAGACCTAGTGCAATCGAATTGTTAGAGCCGTTTTCGAGATCCGGTGAAATACAAACATATAAACATCTGAACATGTGAACATTCAAACATCTAAACATATAGACAGAAGTTAATCGTTTAATAATATAGGATATCAGATTCTCATTTCATAATCGAGTATTAATGCACAAATTTTCTTGATACTTGTATGGAGGGAGAACCGAGAAACATCAAGCTCTTAGCAGGAAAGATATTCCTCTTCTGAATTTCAATAATAAATAGTTAAAAGTTAAAGTTAGGAACTTAAAAGTTTTGTTTTTTTAATTTAACTCTTTTCTTCTTCTTTTTTTTTAATCTCATTTCTGTTATTGTATTATAACTTTCCTTATTTCATTAACGTTACTGATGAATGATGAATATGGCTTTGATGGGGTGATTGATTTGGAATGTTTCGATACGATTGAGAGCGATGATATTTTAAATTTTGATCCTAACTCTCATTTAGATGAAGTAATAGATAATGTTATCTCTTTTAATATTGTACACATGAATATACGTAGCTTAAGAAAAAACTTTGATGAATTTGTTTATACTCTTCAAAACTGTAAAATAAAATACGATGTAATAGTTCTAACTGAAACTTGGATGACTGAAGATAATATTTTTGACTATAGCATAGATGGATATACAGTTATAGATAAGCCAGGCCAACTAAATAAAAGTAACGGTTTGTGCATCTTTGTGAAGGAATCGATTGATGTACATTATCTTGACTGTGAAAATTCGGAAGCAGATATAATCATGATTAGATTAGAAGCTTTCAGCTGTCCTTTTACTCTTATTGCAGTCTACAGATCTCCTTCTTCTAATATTGAAGCATTTCTGAATGAGTTGGACACAAGTATGTCTAATGTTCAAAAAAATGAAAATATAATCATGATCGGAGATCTGAACATTGACATTCTGCGGAATAATAATTTATCAAATGAATATAGTAGCCTATTACAAATGTATGGTCTGAGATCTCTTGTTAATAAACCTACTCGCATTTCATGTAATACAAAATCATGTATTGATCATAATTATATTCTGGAAAAATGTGAATTTTAAGGAAAGTCATGTTCTTAGCTCCATACAAAAAACATACATCACTGATCATTTCTGTACAACTTTTCACATAACAAAATCTATCACAAATACAAAAGAAATTAGAGAGATATTTACTAAAAAAATTAATTATACAAAATTGATTGACTATTTAAAACAAGAGAATTGGCAAAATGAAACTAACTTGTATGATGAAAATTTAAATTTAGATGAAAAAATTAGTAATTTCTATGACAAATTAATATTCTACATAGAACTAACCACTGAACAGATAAAAATTAAAAATAGAAATAGACCATTAAAAAAATGGATAACTCAAGGGCTGATAAAATCAATCAGAGAACGTGACAAAACGCACAAAAAAATGAACAGTCAACCGTTTAATATGGAGCTACAAAATAGGTATAAGACTTACAGAAATATTTTGAATAAACTTATTAAAAAAACAAAATTTGATTATTACAGGACTAAAATATCAAATTACAAAGGTAATAGTAAGAAAACTTGGAACTGCATACAGGAAATTTTAGACATACAACGTACACATAAACCACCCGAAATCGACCCAGACATTATGAATAAATATTTTTCAGAAGTAGGAAGAAACTATGCAGAGAAAATCCTCAACAGGTCCACACGAAATCCAGTTAACTTACAGTATCCACCTTGTGCAGCGGCTGACACTCCAAAATCATTCTTTATGCATCCAACAAGTTATGAAGAGGTACTAATAATGATTAAAAGCTTAAAAAGTAACTCCTCTCCGGGAGTGGATGGAGTAGGCAACATATGTTTGAAAAATATAGCAGAGTTCATAGCCAAACCATTGTCAATTTTATTTAATAAATGTTTCGAGTTAGGCCATTTTCCTTCACATTTTAAAATAGCTAAAATAATTCCTCTCCATAAATCAGGTGACAAAAAAGCTCCCGAGAACTACCGTCCTATCAGCCTTATATAAGCAACTTGTCTAAAATATTTGATAAGATAATAAAAAAACGAATGGTCGAATATCTTGAAAAGTACAAATTTATTGCTGTAAATCAATTCGGGTTTCAGGAGGGTAAATCCACCGAAGATGCAATGACTGAGTTGGTTAGAATTGTAACGGAAAACTTTAAAAACAGTAGAAAAACTCTGGCTGTGTTCTTGGACCTGGCAAAGGCCTATGATACCATTCCTCATAAAGTCCTTCTGCGTAAGCTAGAGAGAATAGGTATCCGGGGAACGGTGTTAAATTTATTTAAAAGTTACCTGCATGAAAGAATACAAATCCTTGACAACAGTAAACTGACATTGACCGACTACGGTCTTCCACAGGGTACAGTGCTCTCCCCGTTATTATTTTTGGTATATATCAATGATCTATTGAAAATTGACATCAATGGATGCCATTCCATCTCCTTTGCAGATGACACGGCCTTAATTTTTACTGGGTCAAATTGGCGGGAGGTTAAGTGTTTAGCCGAGGCTGGTCTGGCTAGGGTTAAATCTTGGCTGGATCACCACACGCTGACACTTAACATAAAAAAAGTGTGTACATGCTTTTCTCTCCATCAGAAAGGTCTATCCCTACAGAGCTATTTCAAGATGGTGTAAAAACTCACTCAGACTCCTGTACATATTATAATCATTATGTAGAGTTGGAAGGGTTACAGGAGAGGGATGAAAACTGTGTATGTCAGGCATTGATAAGAGTGAGGGAGACAAAATATCTGGGAGTCATGTTAGATTAACAACTCAAATGGAACGCTCACATTGATAATATATGTAAAAAAATGAAACATATTATACATAAATTTTACAGGTTAAACGGGTTAGGTGATTTAAATATATTACTATTAATTTACTTTGCTTACGCCCAGTCAGTATTACAGTATGGCATTAGGGTATGGGGTGGGGCATTGGACGTACATTTTAACAAAATCTCCTTAATTCAAAAACACTTAATTAAAGCAGCACTTGGTCGACCCAGACGTTACCCTACAAATCTTCTTTTTACAGAATTCCCTGTTTTAACAGTTAGGCAACTATTTGGTAAAAACATAATATTATACATAATTAAGAACAGAAATCTATTTGCACCTCAAGCTCGAACCTACAATTTTCGAATGCAAGATAATTATCAAATTAACAGAACTGTCATGACTGTATGCCGAAGACAATTTCCTTACATCTGCAATAGACTCATCAACCTGCTACCAGAAAACTTAATAGCAAATAGAACAACAAAAGCAAATCCTAAAAAAATAGCAGAGTGGATAAAATCAATAAACACTTCTCAATTCTTACAAACATAATATAATATTAAATATCACCATCATCTCATTTCACTAACTACAGTTCATCAATAATTGTATCAATTCTCAATTATATTTCAGATATATTCCTTCCAACACAATATATATCAACATTGACTTATAACAGCAACCAATCATAAAATTTAATGTAGCAGTAACTTACTCCATTTGTATTACACTTCAACTTTTCTCATATTATCAGTATTCTGTACATTTTTATTGTCATACATATTTGTATTAATTTTTCTTCTCTTTCACTTGTGTATTGTACTTTTTATGAATTTTTTTGGTACTCGCTGCCAGCACTCAAACCCTTGGTTTTGCAGGCAGCGCCTATTATGTTATTTTGTGTAACAAAGTTTTTTATTTATTTGAATACTTTGATTGTCTATCTTGCTTAACTTTGTTTTGACATTTATCATTGTTTTGTATTATATTTGAAATGGCAAATAAAATTTGATTTGATTTGATTTAATCTTTGGGTGTATCTAATGAAATTGGGTGTATCTTGATAAAAAATGACGATAAAACAAAATGTGAACATGAATAATGAGGCTTAATAAACTACATGCATCATAAAAGTCTTAAGGTGTCAGCATAGAATGAAACATCTTCATCAGATGAAAATTATATCTCCTAGAACTATAAAATTTACACCTGAACTCTGGAGGCGTACATTACAATCAAGACAGCTCTTCAACTCTTCAAAACTTTCCAACAAGCTCATCAAAACAGCATCTCCACTAACGAGTGGATGAAATTATTTATTCCCATGAAGATGATGATGTTAATAGATGAAAACAGTAAAAGTAAGTTCATCAAATGAACTGAGGGCTAATTATGATGGTATATCAGCAATGAAGAAGAAACCATGGATTATCATGTCGATAAGGCGGTACCGGTAGCTAATAATACAAAGTAGGTTATATCGGAGACATCATATTCTATTCTCTCTGGTTAAGAGCCATCAGATTTTTTACTTAAATATGTGTAACGCTAGTTCGCCTCCATGGTGCACATTGGGTAACGCTAAATGGACTAGCAAATAATGGCGGTCAGACAAACTTATGTTCTCCTGACCGAAAACTAAACAACATCTCAAACAAAATTGAAAATATACAGTGTATTATGAAGACATTTGAGACTCATGAGCTTTAAATGTGTTGTGTATTTACCTAAATACCTAATAATCTCTGGTTATATCAAATCCTTGATACAAGCAGCTTCAACTCTTCCAGTTGTTAAAGTTAGCCATCCTCAAACTACTTGACTCTCCCGAACATTGAATTGCAATCAGGCCCTTGCACAAACTCGGTTTAAACGGAGATAGAACTTATGTAGGTTTCAACCTGGAATGATACACGACGATTTGAAATGCAACCATGCCTTCATGTAATCCTATACTTCAGACTTGGAGGAATTTGCGGCGTGATTGATAGAGTCATAGGTGCAAGCGCAGTTGTCAATTTGTCGATTAGAGTCAGTCGAATCCATGATTGCAGAAAGGAAACGTCCTAAGTTTAACATGAGCACTTGAATACTCACTGGAAATTAGAGAACGCTGACCGGTACACAACGGCGACATAGCCGCCGTCGTATCCCTGCCGCTGTATGCCTTCCATGTTGCGTATGCCCATCCCAAGTATGAAGTAATTCTGTACAGAGTATAGATTAGCATTGAAGGTATTGGAGCAATTAGCGTATTGTTGAATTGATGCATTTGGCCCTAATTATTCTACTTATTAACAGTCCTTTATCTATAGTTTTCACAATAATCCTACAATGCTTTTCTGCTTTATTTTAGTATTACTCAATAATTGTTGAGCATGCTAATAAGGGAGTTGAAGCAAGTAATTGCCACTAGCAGAGAGGATAGGACAGCGACCATTAGAGCCGAGTACGGCCATTTCAGGCCATTAGCCGCACTGCACGGCCTAGTAGCCATGTCTGCGATTGCAAGGGAGGTTGCGTGCTCTAGGAGTCTGTACATAGTGGAGATCTTCTGTAGATTGTTGCGTGAGATTTCCTCGTTCCTGTTTTTCTTCGACTTTAGCAGGAGATTAGCAAGCCATTGAAGCGTCTCTTATCTCAATCACAGCTCTATCCATGTCGACCTCTTCATCGTTCATCCCGTTCACTATTTCCCTCACATCCCACCCTCTCTCAATCATCATTTAGTGTATTCTGTAAGCACCCTTGTATTTTGTCCAACTTTTTATAACTTTCCCAAACACATATTCATTCTCCTTACCGTTTACATGTTAATGGTTTGATGTTGGTTGAAGTTTCAGGTTCATCATGTTTATGATTTTCAATAGAACGTTTCCTTTCCCATAATTTTCTCATCTTAAAACTATGGTGAGAAAGCTTTGTTCAAATTGCAAATAGAACTTACTAGAAGAAGAGCATTATCAAAATTATTGGCAATTTATTTATACAGTATTCATTCTCCTTACCATTTTCATGTTCATGGTTTGTGTTGGTTGAAGTTTCAGGTTAATGTTTATGATTTTCAACAGAACGTTTCCTTTCCCATAATTTTCTCATCTTAAAACTATGGTGAGAAAGCTTTGTTCAAATTGCAAATAGAACTTATTAGAAGAAGAGCATTATCAAAATTGTTGACAATTGATTTATACAGTAAGCATTGAGATTGAGTCTATCTCAACCCTCAAAACTACTTAGTTCTTGCTAAAAACATTGAAAAACGTATAAAGTTTAAAACGTTGAATTTTTGGTACAGTATAATACAAAAACCTTAAAACCTACAAATATCAAACCATGAGGTTAATTAAAACTATAAATCCTTCATTTCTCATTTATTATTTCAAATGACACTAAAGCAATGATAATTACCTTGATCATTTGTTCATATCTCAGGCATTAAGATCATAAGGCATGGGTCTATTGTCTGATACAATTATTGTGTTGGTCTCTTGAGAATGGATAGGATAAACGCAAGGAAAACTATAGTAATACTGTATTTCAGAATCGTGCCAGCATCCAATATCTTTATCAACTAGTACGACTGAGCATGCATTGTGTGTAAGTTGTCAAGCGCTCAAGTTGTACAATTTTAGTAGGCTCAGCATACTGATTCTACTTTGTTAGCTCAGTGACGAGAGGAACTAATCTATGTCATATATATTGAATAAATAAATATCTTGTTTAGCATGGTCCACTCTCAGAATCGAAACTTATTGTTGAGAACCAAATTTGAAGAATCACTCTTATCTGTAGAAATCATGTGATGGGACTATGTTGCATACGTTTTGGATCAACGAACAAAAATCAACTCAATTTCACCGTACACAACTATCATTATTATTCACAATTACAATCACAAAAATCAAGCAATGATGTGACATCTAGCATCAAATTCACATACCTAATTTAATTTCAAATTTTCTTGGAGATTATTGAGTTCTACCAGTATCATAGATGAAGTAGATAGTTACTTATATTTAGAGATAGCTTATCCGTGGTACAACCTATTAGCTCATTAGTTTTCAATGTTGACTACAACATAGTTATAGAAGGCATTGAGTTTGTTATAAGAGGTACACACCTTCTTCAACTCTCCAATAATCACATGTAGCGCTCTGCACAGCGCGTGAATTAGCAAGCTTTATAGCTGACGCTGACGACCGTCTTCGCGCTGTATAATTTCATCCACTTAAATATTTTTTCTTTGTGTATGAAGGGAGAGTTTGGAGATCTATGTTGTAAATGGCTCAACATAGCCATCTCCATAATTGAATAATTTTGCTACTACCAAACACATCTTTAGCTTCAGTGGCGAGTTACTTCTATGAGAGAAAATCGCTGCTAATATCAAGTAAATCAAAAAGGAAAAGAATACACATTCTTTTGTGTGTGGGAGGAAGAGAGAGAGAAAGATATGAGGCTTTCGATAATAATAATGTTTTTGTTGGAAAATTGAAGAGGCACTCCTTGTACTTCAATCGTTGAATTTAAGCTTGCTAATATAAGCCCTTTAATAGCTCGCCTAATAGCAACATTTCTTATAATCAATGATTCAGATGCCAATTTTTGGAAATGGGTCCTGTATGTTTTCGATGAAAAGGGAAATTAAAAACAATAAAAATGGTCCCTAGCTTTATGTAATTAATATACTTTACTACTTTTTTGTGGTGAAGAGAGGAAGGGAGTCATTACTGGACCATATGAATTCAAAGTGAATGTTTAGGGTATGAAGAATATTATTGTACTAGAATTTTATCCATATAGTTTTTCTCGATTGTTGTAGCCTAATGACAAATACTGGCTCATTATCATGCCGCATTCTTTGAATATTTTCGAATACAATTTATTTTAGATTCCCAGTTACAGTTCAATCCTATGAGCTAATTATTTAACCAAGTTGGAAAATACACTCTATCATGTAGGATTTCTCATCTCAATCATTGAGTAGCGCCAGCCTGTGGTTGGAGTTGGAGCTTGGCTAATCATGCTATGTTTGATGCCTGATAAAACTGAATTAGCTGAGCAATTAATTGCTGACTGAATGTACGCGCTATCAGCTGTAATCAGTCGAAGCCCTGCTTCTTTGCTTCTCCTTTTTTCTCCGTTCTTGGGGTCGATCCAAAAACGAAGATTTCAGACGCGAAAGAAAATAGGGAGCAGCTTCCAGAGAAGAGACCTTCACTATTTCTCACTTCTCCATCCTCGTCTCCATATAATTCTCCTTCTCCCACATCTTTTATTTTTCATTTGTCTTCTCCTCTTCATCATCTTCTCTCCAGTAGTCGCGTTTGCTCTCCATCTTCTCAATTATTTATAAAGCATTCCTGCAACATAATAGCTTTAAAATAATTTTATCTCGAAACATTTTCATCCGTCGTTGGCTTAGCCATGAGGATGGTGAGGGGTGAGGGGGTGTGCTGAACGACAGACGAAGAGAGGAAAAAAGAAAACCGTCAGGTAGTTTTTGTCGGGTACGCATTAAAGAGATAAAATCGCAGCAGCTTGTTTCAAGTTGTGATTGGTTAGTTAAGCGGTGCACTCGCTTCTGACAGTTGACCTTCATCTCACTCACTGCTACTTCTTTTTTCCATTTCCATCTCATCCTCATCTCACCCTTATTCCTACTCTCTACTCCCTCACTTGCCTCCTTCTGTTATCACTTCTATTTGAGCATATTGCATGTAAATAAATAAAGAAGCTAATTACAGGCCACCATCTTATTTATATGACCGTTTAGTTTTTTTTGAAGGCTTCAATGACTCAACAAAACCTTTTTTGCATAATATGTATTCCAAATCCATGAAGGATTTCATGTCCTTTTTTTAGTTGATTGAACCATATATTCATACAGAATGAAATCTTGCTAAAAGCCTCATGTAATTTACCCAAATGTAGAATTGTGAATCAATTTATAGTTAAGTACACATCAATATCATGCTCGATTTTAACCCAGGTGAAATTACATGGGTCATAAGAGATTCGAAAAGTTGTTATGTGAAGATTTTTAATGGATTTCTTTATTTTAAAAATAACTTATTGTTATAAATTATCATTATTTTGGTATTTGGAACATCTAAATTTAAAAGAATGGCTTGCATAATATTTTTTGACTGAAAATTTTGTGGAAATCTAGAAGACATAACTTCATTTTGGACTTTCAATGTTACCTAAATTTGGGGGAGAAATAGTACAAGCTATTCTTAGTTTCTCTCTCCCGATCTGTGCTTCATTGTGAAAAAGGATAACGAATAAACAAACATTGCTGAAATTGTTTTTATTGTTTCTGTTTCTGTTGCTGTTGATCCACAGCTGGTCAGTGACAATAATTCAATTTTATTATAAATTTTATTAATTTTGTCATCCTCACTCCTCATCTTATTCGCAATGACAAAATGGAAATTATTTCAGGTTAACATTAAAAATTTGATCTCAATTAGTTAAGTAATTGAGTCGCATAATACTCCAATACAATCCTATTAATCTCTAATTTTTATACATTCAACACAATCAAATAATTCAATTCACTCATTCTCTAGATTTTTGGTACCCATTTCATTTCTCCACTATTGAAAACATAACTCTTGGATGATGGAGGCTCCATTTTCACGTTGGCTGATTCCATCATTGCCGTTTAATCTATAGAGAGCGAATATAACGATTAACAACTCACCTATTAAGATAGTGTGCGTTCGTTTGTATTTTAACCTAGTTTTCAAGGAGTTCTTTTTTTAGATTATCAAAAATTATTTCCTTGCTGTTTCACTATTTGGGCTACTTGCTGCGGATATAGCCTCGTCCTAGTAACCTTGGCTGAAAGAGGACGGTCTAGCAACGTAATAATATCTGAGAAAAATTATGTTGGGCTACATTCAAATATTCTTCCACACTTCGCTCTACTCTCGTGAATGCGAACAATCAGGTTAATATTGAAGCTGCAGAAATGTATGAATCAAATAGGAGGAATTTAATAGCAAGATTGATTATAAACAATATACAACACAACTTCTAAACACGTAGAAGGAACATTAGGCATTTTTAATCTTTATTTTCTTCATCTATCTATCATTTTATTCTCGATAGCCATTTTTCACATCAGTGCATTTACACTATTCATTTTTTATCTTCCCCTCCTCTTCACCCATATTTTTCCTTTCTCTTCTTCTTAAGGGTATAGAGTATCTAGAGCAGTGGTCGCCAAACCGTCGATCGCATGCTACCGGTAGCTCGTGGGGTAGTTTTTGGTAGCTCACAGAAATGCTTGGGTTGACAACCAATATTTGGCCTCAAGTCCCCAAAGAAAAATATTCAAATATTATTCAAGTTACATTGAGGTTGAAAGCTATCTATGTTCAGCTCTACCTACGTGTGTGAAGCATCTTTTTCAAGTATGAAATTCATAAAAAATCGATATAGGAACAGACTGACTGATGAACATTTGGACAACTGCATCAGAATGGCAGCTACAACGTACACTTCAAGCATCAAAAAAATACTTGATGACCAAAAAGAGTTCCACTGCTCTAATTGAAATGTACATTTCCACTTTTGTTATACTTTTTGCTATAAGATGAGTAGATTTCAACACTAGAAATGTATCTCTATAGGCAATAAAAGTATGAAAAATTTCATTTTGCGTAACGTACTTTTTTCAGTCTAATATTTCTTGATAGCTCACTAGAAGATTTATAAATGCTATTCTAGCTCACATGCTCATAAGTTTGGCGACCATTGATCTAGAGAATATAATCTCTCCCTTTCCAATTGAAAGGCTTCTATAATTATAATCCAATTCTTAAATCATTGATATATTAGCTTGATTCAAGTTGTCAAGTTTATAAGAAACAGCAGAAAATTAACTTCATGACTGGTCCTTCTTCCTAATTTTAATTGAATTGAATGAATTTTTTCCTATTGGATTTCTTTCAACTAACATTCGAAAATGAAGAGTCATGATTCACGAATGGAAAAATAATTGAATGAAGTGAATAAAATTATCACAGAAACCAGAATCAATGAAAACTCTACTACAATGATATGATACACTGTCAATGATTCACAATGATACAATGATACACTGATAGTCAATGATACACTGTCTCGACTGCGGGGCTGAAAACAATCACGGCCAAGGTTCTGAAATAAATATCAGGTTGAGCCTGAGAAGTTTGTTAACTAAATGAGCCTGAGAATATCAGATATCTGGCTTTTTTATTCCATGCTTCAGTTATTATCTATATTCGAAATTATCAATATCATATTCACAAAGAATGAAAGGAGAAAATAAAAGGATGAGAGG